>NC_059503.1:11212121-11515151 GCF_914767665.1 Harmonia axyridis
ATAATATTGTAAGTCTATAATCAAGTTATCTAATGAGTATTGGTTCATAAAAAATGAATTAAATGATACTTGAGGACTGGAATGCCAGAATTAAATAACGGGTGTTCTTTTTCGAGGTATATAACTTTAAGTTGGCATTACTGTTCAAGATGGTGACCGATTTAACAGCTGTCAAGTGATTTATTCTCAGTTTGATTTGGCAATTCATCATGAATAGACTCACTCCTGAACAACACTTGCAAATGGTGCAATTTTATTTCGAAACTAATGGTTTTGTGCGGAATACGTATCGCGCACTACGTCCATTTTATTTTGTTTAGCGATGAAGCGCACTTCTGGTTGAATGGCTATGTCAACAAACAAAACTGCCGCATTTGCAGTGAAGCTAATCCTCAAGTGTATGTCGAAACATCGTGACATCCAGAAAAACTGACTGTTTGGTGCGCTTTATGAGCTGGTGGAATCATTAGTCCGTACTTCTTCAAAAACGATGATGGCCAAAACGTTACAGTCAATGGTGATCGGTATAGAGCCATGATTACTAACTTTTCCATTCCTGAATTGAACAACTATGATGTCCAGGAGCTGTGGTTCCAACAAGACGGCGCAACATGCCACACAGATCTTGCCACAATCGATTTATTGAAAGACACGTTTGGTGACCGCCTAATTTCACGTTTCGACCTGTGAATTGGCCGTCAAGATCTTATGATTTAACACCGCTAGACTACTTTCTGAGGAGTTATATAAAGTAATTGGTCTATGCGGATAAGCCACAAAACCTTGACCATTTGGAAGATAACATTCGTCGATATACGGTCACAAATGTTGTAAAAAGTCATCTAAAATTGGACGTCCAGATTGGACTACATCCGAGCCAGCCGTGGCGGTCGTATGCCAGAAATCATATTTAAAATGTAATGCTACAAGATTATCTTGCGGATAAATAAAATTCATGTCAATCGAATAATCCATCGTTGTTTTATTGCAATTTAGAGTTCTATAGCTCTAAAAAGAACACCCTTTATTATAAATATTATATGTTCCTCCATTTGGTGTACACTTGCAAACGACTCAACCAATATCAAACTATCAGCTGTATTTACCATTATGGAAACGCCTCAAACATTCACATAAATTCTCAAACATATTGAAGGAGTGCCAAAAACAGTATCATAGATTGAAAACCTTCTTGCTCTCAGCCTCCTTCCTCGAATGGCATCTATCACTCCATTTCCTCTCATGTTTCTCCAATCTAGCGGAAGCATGCTGCGAAAAGCATTGGTCCACTAATTTTTTGAAGCTTGCAATATTCCATATTTATAGTCGCCAATATATCAAGAACATTATGGACTATGGCAGCGTATGGAGTTACTTAAAATGGATTAATGACTTCCAGAGAAACATTAATAATGCTGCCCGAATTTTTTTATTGGTCTGGAGGAGCTGATACATTTCCAGCCTGAATTACTTCCTCCGTATGAAAGCTTGTCGTTGTTGGCTGTCCCATAATAAAGATTAATGACCAGGACGAAATAAAAATGTATTGATGGTCACTGTGTTATTGACTGCAGGCATATTCAATTCATCATGGTCTGTCAGGAGATGAGTTTCCAGTTCTGTGGAGATCCTGTGCGTCAATGGTGGGAGGAATGCTGGCATTGATTGCTCGATAAGGATTGATCGAACGTATTTATTAAAGGACTTTCCGATGATTCGGCAAATTCATGTAGACATGAGTCCATCGTAGGTTAAATTTAAATATGTACTTCTATCGAAAAAACTAATGAATCAAGTTTTTGCCAGAAATTGTCCGCTGAACTGATTTCAATCTATGTTTTGTAATTTGACATATTTTGTTACATTTCCATAAAATTGAAAAAAATTACCTATCCTGAAATTCACTGTCATATGTAACACATCATTCTCTGGTCCAACTAGTAAACACTGTTCTTCTTGAAAATTTGAATTTATTCATCAAAATAGTCACCTTCAAGAGTTGGATATGTACCTACTACAATGCTCTTCTAACTTTTCAAAACCTTTTCTGTAGGATGATTCCTCTTTGCTTTCGAAACAGCGGTCGACGTCAGCAATCACTTCATTAGAACCAAATTCTCTTCAGTGGAGCATTTTTTTGAGGTCTGCACAACGTCAGTAATTACTGATGTTCAGATCTGGAGGAAGAGCCGACTGGTCAAGTAGTTGGAGCGCAGTTTATCCAATTTGGCCATGGTTTTGAAAGATTTGTGACAAGGAGCATCGTCTTGGCGAAAGAGAAGTTTTTTCTTCTGTATTTGATGACGTTTTTTCTAAATTTCTTATTGAATTGATCCAATAACATGATGTTATATTATTTATCGATGATTTTTTCTTTGTCAAGATAGTTTGTGAACAACATACCATGCACGTCCCAAAATACAGTTGCCTCAATCTGGCTAGCAGATGTTCGAGATTTTGGTAGATTAGGACGGTTTTGACCGATTGTTTTTCACTAAGCTGAGGCTCAAAAGGGTAGTGATGAATCCATGATTCATCAACTGTCACAAAATGAGGCAAGAAATCCTGTATATTCTGCTTGAAAGGTTCCGAAAAACATTAGCAATCCACAATGTCTTGTTGTTTTTGATCAGCGGTGGCAGCAATTACAAGTGAAGCTTTCACTTGAACAAATATTCACGCAAAATAGTTAATAAAAAGCCTTCTGATATTTTCAACTCCATTATTATCTCACGCAACATAAATTACGATCACTCTAAACCATTCCGTGGCCTTTTTTTGTTGTGTTCTTAAACAACTGCCGAATTCGGGCGACCAGCATCGTTAGTTGTTTTTTGACCACGTTCAAAATCAGCTTACCACCTTTTGACAACTGTTGTTTGTTGGCACACCAAGCCATTGATTAGCTTGCGCAGTATTTTTGATCATCACAATACTTGAATTGGCCAAGTAGGTGATCAATTTCCGTCTTTTTAAAATTGTCACAATTTCCGCAAACTGTACCTGCACTATCGTCGACATCGTTCTCCTATTCACCTCATTTTCTCTTAGCTACCTTATAGGCCAGGTTCCTATGTAGGTCGATGATGAAATAACTCTATGAACGTAACAATTTCCTCTTGATCTTCCGATCCGCAGAAGATCGTTTAGGAATAACGACGCAGGCTGCATATCTAAGGTAGGGAGAAAATTTATTCGGTAGAAGTTATTTCCCAAGTAATAGGCATTTCCCAGAAACTCAAGATAGCGCTACGCTCCTTTGTGGAATGCACCGAATGTGTCATAAAATATTTCATGCCTCAAAATCGTCATATACGGCGTCGTATCTTGACGTCTTATGAATCTCAATGAGGTGTTGAAACAAACTAAGGGCGTATGATGGCTGACGTGATCTTGCACTGGATTCGGATGGGGTGGAAAAGTAACTGATAAACTGGAATTCGGCGCAACATGGGAGAATATTGATGTTTTTCGTGTTTGGTTGGGAGATATGATTCATAATGTAGACAGTGTTTACATATAAAGTAAGGAATAAATCCATTATCTGAAAAAGGAAAAGTTTTAAGAGAAAAAATTCGCACACACGTCAAATTTTATTTCAAGATGCACATCTTTCGACGTTCAGGTCGCATTGATGATGTCATTGATGACGTCATAGACTTTCAAATTGCAACGGCTATTTTTGATGGAGCCGAGCAATTTTTTTTCCACAGGCACATTAAAAGTTTTGTAATGTTACATCGGGAAATTTTCGAGAAAATGAATGTCAAAAGGATTTTAATATCGAAGAACTGAATACCAAATCTGCCGATAATTTCTCCAACCAGGACCGATTCTCCAAGCGGAGATTTTTTCGAATCCTAAGGTGTACCAGGGTCGACGATCAAGAGGCAGATCTCCTTCACGGTGGTCTGATCAAATAAAATCTTTTACAGGACTTTCCCTTCCGGAGGCTTCTCACAGAGCTCAGAATAGAGACAAATGGTCGATCACAGTCGAACAAACGTCATGACGTCACCATCTCCTTACGTAGGAGAGAGGACTGAGGAGGAGGAAGGTGTACCAGGATCGCTACAGGCCCTTTTCACTGGAGAATCATCTCATATAGATCTATAGTGATTGTATCCCATCAAAAAACATTACAAAAATACAAAGTAAATATGACGACATCTTGACAGATAAGTTTTTTATTGATAGTTCCAGAAAAACATGAATATTTTTTTGTCGAAATGATCATTATTTACTAGTCTAATTTCCGGTTGTTTTGGGTTTTCCAATACGTCTTAACTGAAAAATGTAGGGCAGATGTTATACCTTCTAACAGGAAAAGGTGATTAAACCTTATCTACGTAACTGAATGTTCCTCGGCCACAAAAAAAAATTCATCAAGAGAGGAGCAACCGACATCGCATGCCGCCCGTTATGCAAAACGCCGTTTAGAAAATGTGGGCACGCGAATATTCCAGATTCTTTTCGACCTTCTGACTAACTATGGGCATTACTCTAGTTTCTCATTTATATTTATGTAGCTGTTATGCATTCAAATTGGTCTGAGTGCAACGTCGCTCTTGAGAATAGAAATTATATTGTTCGGTTATCTTTCGAACGAGTTGATTAGGGCTCCGCCTAGGAATTTTTACGACCTTGTTAGGATATTCAGACGGAATCACCCTTTTTCGTTCGAAATTGGAATGGGGTTTTTTTCGAGTTATGATCGTTCAGGATGCTCCTCGCATTTGAATAAATTATTGGGTGGATGAACTCCGTCGTTTAAGGATTCATGGTTTGAAAAGGAATCCGTTGTTAGGTTCATTCTTCATTTAAACTGCTGACTGCATCGAGAATAGGACACATTTTCGTTATATGCTGTTTGAAATAATGTTTTTTCGTCTGAAAATAATAAACAGAATATATTTATTGACATGACATGACTAATTCCGAAAAAAGTACCTCCTCGAGCGGGACTTGAACTCGCAACCTCCAAATCACTAGTCCAGCGCTCTCACTATGTGAGCTACCCAGGAAACTGAAAGTTCCTACTAGAATCAAATGTCAAAAGAAAAGTTAATATTGAAAAGGAACTAATTCATTATCGGTGATTATCATGATTCTATTCACTTTTCCTCCAAGTCATCGACGACATATGGCGACATCAGCAGGATTCCGGTTTTTTGAATCTTCTGATAAACCGAAGAACATTTAGCTATTATTTATACAGTGTAGAATTAACTAATCTATGTTATCTGGAGCTTTAAACTTCAAAAGAAGAATTAAAATGCGTTTCAGAAACTCAAAATGACTCTTCACGTACAATTTACGTAAAGGGTGTTTTTTTAGAGCTTGGTGCATTGTGTATTCTTCCGTCCACTCGTTATATCCGGCCCGAAGGACCACAATGTTGGGGTAGCGTCACAACGTTACCTTGAGTTTCAAAGTAAAGGATTTGTTAAGGACTCAAGGGTTATGACTAAAAGGCAGATCGTGTGTAAATGCACTTTATTTCTAAAACTAACAACTATTTATAATATAATTCTAGTGACGTCAAGACCAAGCGTAAATATGATGACAATATATTTATTGATACAATACGAATTCCACAGTTCACCGGAAATATGAAAGTAACTAGGTATTTCTCTGGTTAACGAACTTCGAACGGAAATGAAAATGCTGATTTTATAGACAAATTGAAGACACACATCCTTCAATCTACGTTTGATTGAGAAATATGAAATACCTTCTGAAATTAATTTGTATGAATATTATTGGAAAATTATGATATGAATAGGATTTTCTGTACGTTTCGTACAGAGCTATAGAACTTCAAATTGCAAAAAAACAACGATGGATTATTCTATTGAGATGAATTTTATTTATCCGCAAGATAATCTTGTGGCGAATGTTGTCTTCCAAATAGTCAAGGGTTTGTGGCTTATCCGCATAGACCAATAACTTTACATAGCCCCACAGAAAGTAGTCTAGCAGTGTTAAATCACAAGATCTTGGAGGCCAATTCACAGGTCCAGAACGTAAAATTAAGCGGTCACCAAACGTGTCTTTCAATAAATCGATTGTGGCAAGAGCTGTGTGACATGTTGCGCCGTCTTGTTGGAACCACAGCTCCTGGACATCATGGTCGTTCAATTCAGGAATGAAAAAGTTAGTAATCATGGCTCTATACCGATTACCATTGACTGTAACGTTCTGGCCATCATCGTTCTCGAAGAAGTACGAACCAATGATTTCACCAGCCCATAAAGCGCACCAAACAGTCAGTTTTCTGGATGTAACGGTTTTTCGACATACACTTGAGGATTAGCTTCACTCCAAATGCGGCAGTTTCGTTTGTTGACGTAGCCATTCAACCAGAAATTCGCTTCATCGCTAAACAAAAAAACCAACAGCACATATTTTTCGAAATGAAATTGCGCTATTTGCAAGCGTTGTTCAAACGTGAGTCTATTCATGATGAATTGCCAAACCAAACTGAGAATGAATCACTTGACAGTTGCTAAATCGTTCAGCATCTTGAACAGTAATACCAACTTAAAGTTATATACCTCGAAAAAAACACCCTTTATAATATTTGACCACTGTGTTAATTGGCAGAATGTTTAAATAAAAGGAATTAACTTTACTTTCAGCAATCGAAATGATACGTGGCCATAGAATTGACAGCTGTAAAGTTGAATTTTACGTTGATTGGCCTTTCAGAAACAGGCCCCCAGACTCGTTGCGCATTCACCATTTTGCAACTTCATGAATTCTAGTAATTATTTGACGCAAAATCGAATAACATTATCTTTATAGTGTTGATATAGACCTAAATTTAAAAAATTCATTGTTTGAATTCATTTGTAGGTCTCTAGAAGTAATAATATCCTCTCAAAAAAAAAATAAATAAATAAATAAATAAATAAAGTTCGGAACTCATTTCGACAGACAAGCGCAACTGATTATGGCTGATTCTCGCTACGTCCCCCATATGAAACGACTCGAAAGACCGGAGAAGTTTCAGAAACGAACCACCCAGCCACCCAGCCGACGATCGCAATAAGGATCTCGTCTGAACACAATTCTTCTTCATCACCTCCGACGGCCTTCGCTGAAAAGCCCGTGTCTCCTTCTTCCTCCAGGAAGGAACCCCGCGGACCGGCGGAATACGAGATTCGCCTAATTCAAAACAAACTTGATACAATACCGACGAATTTCCCTCGACAAGATGAACAGTATAATTCGATTCGAACCGCATTTCCCGTGACGCCCCGACCCGAATACCTAAGCCAACGTCTCCTTTGAACGGTGTAAATCCAACTTTAATCTCCAACTCGAACCGAAAGACGAGACTTTTCAATTTACATCCGGAAAATGGCGGAACGATGTTTGGAGAGTCAAGGCGAGGTGCCAAAAAATTTCGCCCCCAGGATGCCGATCGGAAAATCATCGATTTCGGTTCATTGCTTCCGGTGGTGAACTTGAGGAGTTGGTCGGGTAAGGATAATTTTGGCAACTGTGCGGTGGAGCCACCAAAATGAAAATACCTGGAAGAAAAAACGTCTTTTTTCCATATAACAGTACTTCTTCTTCTTCGGATGGCGCCTATCCTCAGTGGATGTTGGCAATCACATTGGTCCACATGACTTTACTGACAACTGCTCTGAATATTCGAATGGTGGTATATCCATTGCCTGATATTCTCCAGACATGATGGTGTTCAAGAAGAATATCATCAAATGGTACATATATTATTATTTTGAAACCACTACGAGGAGTGGCGTTGGAATATTGGGAGCTGGCACCAAATGCTCACTATCGCTGTCCATGTATCTTTTAGGCAGAGATACTAGCAAATGAAAATATGTGTGGAAAGAACCTATTAGGAAACTATCATAAATGATATAGCGATACATTCTGACAGTCAACTTCAATCAAAGCATTGAGATCACCTATCATCGATTTTAAAATGGTATTGGAGTGCCGAAGGAAACTCAATGAAAAAGGTAAGAATAGCAGGGTCTGTTCAGTCCGGTCACTGGGTAATCAACAAGAAGAAGAGGCCAACACACTCAACCAGAAAAGGAGCACAAACTCCTTTCAAAAGCCTTAAACATCTCTGTGGTATAGGTAATTGTACATACAAGAAAGAGTTTTAGGAGAAGGAAATAACTGAAAGAGCAAAAATCTGGAAGAATCTTTGAAACTGCGAGATCTGAGATGTATCCGGATCATAACAAGAATTTGCTACACCTTCTTACTGAATTCTTCACAGAGAATTGCTACCTCAGAAAGCACCTCATGAAAATGAGTCGAGCAGAAAACGACGAAAAGAGATTCTGCGAGAGTAAGAAGAAAATCTAGATCACCTGGGGGCTAAATGCCTCGCCATCGCTAGCCAACGCAAATAATTATTTGCATAAGAGATTTGTAGAAACCAGGAAGTAACCTACATGAAGCCATTTCAGATACTGGAGCTCATTAGAATTCTTGAACTGGAGGTCGAGCTGTATACTGCAATGACTAATGACGAGAAAACACAATAGACGAGAAGGGCACAATAGACCATAAGGACGTGGTGCAAAGATGGCGCAGCCAATGTAATAACACTTTTTTCCAGTTAGAATTAAGCTTCGACAGATGCGTCATACAGGTCTGGATCAGAAAATTGAAGGTTGAGTAACACTTTGCGTGTATTTTCACATCATTGAAATACATAACGTACTGAAGTTAAATGACATAAATTGATGCACAGTGTTACTATGATAACCATTTCAAATTGTCTTATTACTGGCAAAGGTCTAGATCTATGGATAACCACAGAGTAACGTGCTGCCATGGAAGTAGGTGACAATAGATCGGCTCTCCTCTTATCAGAGCTCATCATTATCACACAACCCAACCAGAGATCACAACCAAGTGAAAACAGAGGGAATTCAATTGAAATCTACAATAGCATTGAGACAATTCTTGTTAATATTTGATATGGAAATCTACCTATACGATTATCAGCTTTTTCAGATATCATTATACATTAGATACGTAGTGACAATTGAGGGATATCGGGTGTGGTAGTCAGTTTACCCTAGTGGATATCGATAAGTAGATACGTAGTGTTCTACTGGATCCATAGGAATATAAGCTCATTCCATTATAGGAAGTGCTTACCTTATGCATGCTGGTGAAATTCCTGGATCAGATTATTTCACCTTCTATCCGATTTTGATGACATTTTGTTAGTATATTTGCATTGTGACATTGTTAAAAACGTACAGAGAAGAGTTCCTATTGGTGAAGTATTTTCAAATTCAATGTCGATTGATTAGTTCATCGTATGTAGATAGCTCACATTTAAATAGAGAGAGTTGTTTCAAGTTGGCATCATCTCTTATTCATGGTAAATTTCCCCTAAAGAACGAAGTTTCCAGTTCTCTACTGGACCAGTATGGCGAAGGCAATATATTTCACTGTGACGATGGAAACCTCCTTTGTACCAATGGAAAAATTGTCCGCTATTTAAGATATTGATGAAGCCGACTCGACACAGCCAAAGTTTCCGTCCGATCCCAAAGTCTTATCATGTATTTTCGGGGCGAACTACTCACATACAGATAAAGTTCCGTTTTACGACTTATATGCAGTAACCGTCGTCGAACTCCGCACAAGTTTGGCCTAACTTAGATGCCCTTCAGGACGCAGTCGGCTAATAGTTGGAATATTGTATTCCCTTAAGGTCGACCATTTGACTTGGCCGGGAACACCCCGCAATTCATTATTCCTAAAAGCACCGAATGCAATTTTCATTAGCCAAGTAGGTTTGCTAATTTAATTTGGGAACGGAATTCGGCGAACAGAGAACCGGTTCTACGTCCTGCGTAAATGTATTCAGACAACTTGGATCACGTGTCTCTTGACTGTTAACCTGTTCTGGTGTTTATTTTTCATTTCGTGTTGGTCGGAAACTGAACCGAATTGAAGTGGGGTTGAACTTGGTGGAATGATACGGGAACTTCTTTGAAAGCGTGTTTGCAAGTTTGAAAAAGAGCCGATGTGAAGTCGGTATTAACACAAAATTCTGCAATGCTAGACTTCTTCATCCCAAGGAGAAAGACTTGGAATGGCGAGAGTTGGGATTGTCTGTCTGAATTTAGAAACGATACATCGGCTGAATGGGCCTTTTGGAGGAGGTCATCGATAGATTCGATTTGGAGTAAAAGATTTGAACGCTTGTATCTGTTGGATTATTTGACGTTATTGAATAATTCTTATTAGTCTTGGTATTTTTCCACCTTCCCAGGAGTTTTGACTTTTGAGATTTCATGAAGAAATTTCTTCAAAGGTGATAGGATCGTCTCACAATGGAGTTGGGTATTGCGAAAAAACCAGAGCGTGTTGAAAGTGTACCTTCAGAATTTATTTTGAATGCTCTTCAACTTCTTGAACTTCGTTGCACAGATCGCGAAAGCACAATACGTTCTAGCTTAAGTTACAATGGGACAGACAGCAGAATTGTACAAGGTAGAATAGGCCAGGTGCTGGTTGAATATGAATTTCTTATCCGAGATGACTTCCAAATTATTTCTCTTGGTATTATCAAGGGACATCATGTCCGTACATTTGAACATGGCCAAAAAGTATGACTCATCTTCGCTACAAGAAGAAATCAGCACTCTTCTCTGAGTTCACTTTAATTAGCCATTTGCTGCACCACTCTTCCAGGTCTGGAAGGTATGTGGTTGCCAATCAGGGGACTTCTGTCCTGGCCATATTTAAAAGCTTTGTCATCTGCGTATATGGCAAGAGAAGTTCAGTCAGACTTGTGGATGTCGGCTCTGTATGCTGAATATAAAAGAGGAGACAACACACTACCTTGGGGGACTCCAGCTTCGAGAACATTAGGGCCAGAGATTCTTCTGGAAATGCTTGCTATGAAGGAGCGATTTTATAGGAAAAAGCAGATGAGTTGACACATCATAATGGGCACTTCTGCTTCTTGAATTTTGAAAACTATTCTCTCGTGCCTTACAGTGTCGGAAGCCTAAAAAATATCGAGAAATATTGCACCATTTTCCCAGTTACCTGCTTCCATTCAAAACCGGTTGATGCATATTCCATGACTCTGAGCAGCTGATATGTGCTGGTGTGCTTTGGGATGAATTTCAAACTGTTCATCTGGGAGAATGTTCTTGAGCCTGATGATATCGACCAAGTAGGAGTAGATGATCCTTTCTACGACTTTCCCAATTCTAACAGGAGACTGATCGGGCAGTGATAGTGAAGTATTGAGAATGCACAGACTGTGTAACACATTTCAATAGAATTTCGACATTGTTTGGATTGCTGCTGAACATTTCTATGTCATGTTACAAGTAGTCAGTGATGTATGATTTCATGTACGTTAAACTTAGCTATTATTATGAGGTCGACGGCATAATAAATGTTTAATTTTTCAATCATGTTGAAATAGCCGATGGCTTCATCGGCAAGCAATACAAAAATCAATCCATACATGCAAATACTCCATTCGACAACAACTCCATTTCACCGAACCATTGATTGCAGGTTATAAAGGGCTGCACACCTGAATTATCGGAGACGTTTATGCTTTATCCGACCTATCCACAGGGTGTGAGGTAGGCATTGTTCCATAGGGCATGCAACGAATTGAATTTCCTAGCACATACAACCGCTTAGCATGCGAACATTTATCCACCACCCACGGAATGGATGAAGTGATAAATATATCACCGGAATGAGTTTGAACTTTTGGTTAATTGTTTCTGGCGGAATGAGTCACTGTGACCGCTCAGATCGATATCTCGAAGGTGCGGTTTGTGGGATAATCGTTCGTTCTACATACCCCGATGTGCAGGGGGTGGAAGAAAAAACATTTAACGGGTAAGGGAGTGGTATGGGGAGCAATCGAGGGTGAAGCTGTTGACCTCATTGGGAATTTAATTAATTGTTTTATTCGATTCAACGATAGAAAACATTGAAAAAATTGCAGAAACTCTCCAGCTTTCAGAATATGAACAAGCGTAAGTCTCGAGAGTAATCAGTTAAATTCGACTTTATTGGTCAATATAGCCACTTTCAAGTGTTATACATGTACTCCAACACTCCGCTTGCTTTCGAATACAATGTTTGTATAAGGATCCGTCTTTGGAATTGGGTCAACATCTCGGCAATCCCTTGTTAGGTAACCAAATCCAAATTCCTTTTTTTGTTGAGCTTTTTTTTGAGGACTGAAAAGAGTCAGTCCAAATGGTTCAATTCGACCATGGTTTTCATCGATTTGTGACAAGGAGCATTGTCTTAATATTATAATTTCATTGAATGGGGGTTGTTATGGCTCTGTTAGCCTGCCGGGATCTGCGACCAAATGGATCTTCTGTTTTTAACCCTACCCATTCATACAAACTCAGGGAGGCCTTTGATGCTGTTAACGAAACGGACGATATCCTTAGGAGCCTTGGCTATTACTTTGTGAGTATCTAGAACTGACTTTCCCATGTGAGGGGTTCTTAGGCCAGTCAGCTTCTGGCATTTGCATACTATGTATTTGTCTGTTTCTACTTCTTTCTACAGAGTCTGCAGATCTCATCTGCTGACAACCTATGCGGTACAGAAGGTACCTGAGGCTCGACTCGTGCTAGCTTCAGGTGCTTTCTGGTATAGGTCGGTGAAAGCACCACAAATTGCTCTGACCCAGCAAGATTCGGAGTATTCCTTCCAGAAGGTTTTCCTATTGTATAACTCCCATTGCTGGAACGCTGTCTTGTATTGGTATTTTGCAAGCCCACAGAAGGGCTCAGAACCAACAGGTATCAACCTTGATGCCCTTTTTGCAAGTAAATCGGCTTTTTCATTTCCTTCAATACTACATTGCCCCTGTACCCATAGAAAAGTTACTTTTTTGCCTCTGGCCAGTTGCTTTGTGGTATTATAGCAGTTCCATGTCAGTAGAGACCCTTGGTCATATTATTATAGGGACCTCAGCGTGGCATTGCTGTCCGTAGCGATGTAAATACAAGACCTTGTCTTGGTGAAAAAAAAATTTTTTCTTTTACATTTGAGGAGGTTTTTCTTCAATAACTGCACTTGGACCAATATAGTTAATATTCACTACTGATGGTAATAATTTTGTTAAAATAGTCATTGCATAATAAACCATGAACGTCCATAATACGGATGTAATAACCTTGCTAGCTGATGTTTGAGGTGTTGGTTACTTGGGTCGCCTTTTGATGACTGCTTCCCACTCAGCTGACACTTTCTTGCACTCAGGAGTGTAGTGATGAATTCATATTTTATCCATTGACACATATCGACGCAAAAACCATCATGAATATTTCGCTCAAAAAGTGTTTGAAATCAATGTTGCTTTGTTTGATCTGAGAAAAATAAACATATAGATACAATTTCAGAGAAATCTTACTATTTGTTCTTGAACTTTGAAAATTGCAAATTTTACACGATAATTCTTCATCTCATCTTTCACGAAATTTTCAACACGGGACGAAAAAAAAAATTGAATGTAAAAATTTCAATGGATAGCTAGAATTCATATCTAGTTCCAGGACTTTTCGGTAAAAATATTTATATACAGTATCATGAAATGAATTGCTATAATCTAGTCGATATAAACTGTTTACATCTAAAGTTTTTAATATATTTAGATTTTAAATCAACTTGATGCACATATGGAACTTTATTCAGTTACTGTAATAGACTTCAGTAGAATACTTAGGACACTCGAACAACTTTTAATGTTCTTTTGTTGATATAATACATTGTGTAAATATACTTGATTCATGTTCAATACTCACAAAACGAACCTTCAATTGTCAACGTGAACTACGGTGATTGCTTTTTATACAGGTATAGCTCTAAGTATTAAATCGATGAAAAAACACCAGGGTAAATATTCGTTCTCTTCTAATCGAGTCCCCTTCAATAAATAGCACTGTATTGTAACAGCAAAAGGTTCCGGTTTAATTGTGATTTATGGCAAAACCATGAATAAATCTAGTACTACATTAAGCTTAATCAAACACAACGCCAGTCCAAAGAAATCCTAATCTTCTATTAATACTGAAAGGAATCATTAATTTCTGACCAGACGTCATTTGCATATTCATGTTTACGAACAACGTATAAAAACCCCGGGAGATAGGTAAACTTGGCAAGCATGTATACATAAAAGTAAGAAACATAAATTCCTGTGCATTAAGGTAGAGGAAAACATTCATAAGAGCTTTTATATTTTTCTTTTGCAAACCGTATAATTTCCCTTTTTACGACTCTATGATACGCGTTGTTGGATGCTGCCCCCTTTGCGAGCGTTTCAAAGGATATTTAAATCCACTTTTTGGGTCGGGATGATGAGATTTTGAATCGCGGCACGGAATATATCTTTGTTATATGATTCCGGAAGATTCGTTTTTGTTATTAAGATACTTTCAGTTTCTTCTTCGTTGTTTCGTATGGAATTTTCATCAAATAAGATATTTCCGTTTGTCTTTGTTTTTTAACAGTCTTTCTTTATATTAGGGTTTTGAGTAACAATTTTTTTTGAGTCAATGAGCAACATTTATACATATTTGATCTCGTCACAATGTCAACTTGTGTATAAAGTGATTATATTAATTGTTTGTTTTTCCATTTTAGTAAACCCTGAGGAAGAATTGAATCACTATTCGAAAGCTTGGTTAAATGACAAAAAAAAAGATCTAGTTTTCTTTTTCCGTCCTGTACAGTCTAATTTCCCTTAAAAAACAAAATACCTCGGTTTGTATTGACCATAGAGTAATAAACATAGATAGAGAGATTATACGCAATTTTTACATATCCCCAACATGGTTAGATAAAGTTGTCGAATCGTGATATATTTTCAAATTCACAATTTTACTATATCGTTATGAATGAATGTATATTATATTGAATGAAATATATTTATTCCCGATTAAATATGCAAATTTGAATATTCAGAATCCGATATTTTTCTTGAATGTCGAATTTATAATAAGCAGAATATTTATTATTTTCTGTACTTTACTACCTGCTGAAATCCAAGGTTTGGCAACTTTTGCTCTCCTAGTGTCATCAGTTGTTTCACGCCGTTTGGCGGGCTTGAAGTTTGTTTTCTGAATTTCTGATATAGTAAGGTTTTTATTTAAATATATTTTGAGTTAATATGAGACGTTGATTCACTATGGGACATGAGAAGTGCGTTTTTTGTGGAGAAACTCGCGAATTGAGTGAAATATCGTATTACTGTTATGTTTTCATATCCGCGAGCTTCATGTCAAATTCGATAGTTCATGTTGGGGACAAAATTTGCTGAAAATGACATATCCTTTCTATATCTATGTTTTGTATGGGTATTGACCCATTTGAAATGAAATAATGAAAATGAATGATGAAGCCACCTTGCTTTCATTCTTGCCTTCATCGAAGAAAAACTGTAAAATAGAGTGTATTTTATCTTTGCTAGTGTCAATCTTTGGCACACACTCAAATTAAACTGAGTCATTTAATCACAAAACTTTCAGGCAAGTTTTTGTAGTACGAAATCTCATCATCTGTCTTACGCCGCGCCGTTTAGTTTTAAACCACACGAGATTCAGATAATTAAAGCCATCCATTGGGAAAATAATGAATTTATTTTTTTACACCTAATATTGTGCGTCTCACCTTTCTTTTAGAGTTGATTCCTCTCTCTCTTTCTTTCTCTCTATGCTCTATCTAATTATTATTAAATAATTGCTCAACATTCAATACCTCGATATCTTCATGTTCAGAAATTTTAACATATTTTGATGCTTGGTACCCAGGACCTGAATTTTTTGAGTGACATGTTATGCCATCGTTATATCATCCCGAATCAAACCTCAGTAACCCAAAAATAACTCCTAAACCGCACATGACACAGCACGCTTCGATCTCTGAACGAATCCATAACATATAGCACTGAATTCCCAATCAAATTTCGTATTCCCGAAAATGATTACGACGAATGTGACCCTTTTGGGCCTCGCCATTCCTAAAAAGAGAGGGCCATCACTGCGAATCGCAATGAAAAACGCATAAAGACAAATCAATTTCCGCCGAGTACCATATTCAGTCATAAAATAAATTTATTCATGTTAGCCTATAAAATTCCGCAATGGTATTCGAATCCACGGAATGAAATTCCGGCCTCTGTTTCCCTGAAACATGTTCTCGCTTGTCTGGGTGGCGGCATTGTCCCCAGAGCTGCTAGTCATAAAGAAATTTTGGGTAACAGGGTCGATTATTTCCCATGAGCGAATGAAAATTAAACTGTAAAATATATTATTTGTGATGATGTCTGGGGAATTGGGGCTCCTATGGTGCCCTATTTTGAATTTCGTAGTGGTAATTGTTTCAGTAGATGTTTTAATTTCGCTCATTCATGGTGATGACGTCAAATCTGAGTAGGAATATGAAAAATGGGAGGAAGAGTGACGTTGAGAAATTTTTTTCGATATTCCGCTTGAGTTTTCTATGGTTTTGACGACGTTATTCTTTATATACAGGGTAAGAACTATTTAGAGGGATACTACAGGGATATTGAAAATCTATGGACATACAGGGTGACTTAAATTACAAAAAGTTGCGTTATTTAGGGACGAGTGTGTTGGTGTGAAAATATCTGAAATATCTCTAATGGTTCCCGAGATATCTCGAAAAAACTAAAATCGAGATTTTCCTCTTTTTCTGTATAACTTATTTGTTCCTGAAGATAACATCACAAAATTCGGTTTGCAGCTAAATTCTAATGATGTCGTCAGATTTTTTTCTGTTTTTCATTGTTTCAGAGTCGCGATAGTCAATTTCTTTATCTTAAGGATGCCATATTGGTTCTCCTCATGAGGTGATAAAGAAAAAAATCACGAATTCAACAATGTATCACAATCCACAAAAATATCGTAGTAGGCTGATGCCAGAATTGTCAATTAACTTGTTACATACTTCGTTTAGTTGTTATGTGAAACCATCACTCAATGTTTGTAAGAATCTAAATCCTGTATGATAAGTAACTATTAATTACATAATCATGCTGATACCTACACTATACATAGAGTACATCTGGCAACGTCTATAGAAATTGTTCTACCTAATTTAAAAAACTCAACTGTAGTAGGCTGGAGCCAGAATTGTCAAATAACTTTGTTGACAGTTGTTATGTGAAACTATCACTTGAGTTTTTCACATTATGTAGAACAATCTATACAGACATTGCCAGTTGTACGCTATGTAGAGTGTTGGTATCAGCATAATTATGTAATTAATACTTAAAAGAGCGTTATTTATCGAACATAAATAAAGTGATATAATATACATTCGAAGCATGTAGCAACCACGTTTCTTGGAATAATTTGGTTATAAGTTGGAATCTTTGATGTTACATGTAACATTCGCTCTTTACCCTCCATTATATGGGAAATTACTGATATTCTCAAAGCATCCCTTGAAAGGGGACTTTCAGAAAAAACGCCAAAGTGTCGAATGAGAACAAAGTGGATGTTTAGCAAACTTTCAAGCGGGAGTTTATTAATCAAACTTTCAGAAACTTTCAGGCGGTAATACTAGGGAGAAACTCTATTAGTTTGAATGTTCAAAAAGTTGCCCGACTTTCAGTTGCGACTTATTTAGGGATAACATATTATGCAGCTTTGATGTTGATTGTATTCTGACTTTGTTGAAGTTGCGATAAATAGCCTCTTTTCCACGACATCTTTCTTACTTTGAGCCATCACGACGTTGTGTCACTTCCATGAACGATGATCGACGAAGGTCTGTCTGAAGATGATGGATTGGATGTTATCTATCTTTAATGGTTGTAGTCCCTCGGACTGAAGAGAGAAAATGTCCCAGGGGTAAAGTAGGGGTTGAGAAGAATCGGATGGATGGTTTTGCTTTGTCCATTAGGTTTTGATGAACGTCAGACGAAATGTTTTGTCATAATTCTCAGGCAGACTGAGTCCTTCATATGTAGGCGTGGTTCAAGAGGAATTTGTTGTATTATCTGCCTTTGCTGAGATGACTTGATGAATTTTGTATTTGGGGCATTTCTTCTTTGATATCTTGACAGAAGTGGACAGCGAATATAAAAGTATACGAAATTATGACATTATTATGACAAAACCTTCAATATCTTTGCTGTATCCTTTCGATATATTTTTTTTGTTCAAACACACACAATTCGTAATTGACAATATATTAGAAAAGAAATATACATTACACAGGGGAACATCTGATATGGTGTTGAGGTTTTTTGAGCTGATTCTATATCAATTTGATGTCCTAAATTCAAATAAAGTATTCATTTTCATTTAGGAGCTCAAGTTTTTAAGATATACAATGTTAGAGAAATATAAGTTACACTATTTTAACTCAAATCGTTATATCTCCTGAGTTATTCGTCACAGACTCCTCAAATAAAAACGTTTTTTGAATATCGGGTTCTGATCTGAAACATTGTGAGGATTCAAGGGCGTAGCTCACGTCCAGGAGAAGTTGCAGCCTCGGGAATTCAATTAATTTTTTCTTTCAAAATTTCAGATTTTTACCTATAATTCATGAAATAATGTACGGATCGCCAAACTGCAAGCAATTTTGTGATCTACATAGTCGAATCAATAAATGAAGTGGTATAATAGTCCCATGAAGGAACTTTTAATTTTCTTCAATTTTCTAAGGATTAGGTATGGAAAATTTTATGAAAATTTATCGACAAAAAATTTTTCAGGTGAGATCGAAATTCGGCTAATCAGGGATCGTCAATTCTGGCACCGCTCACCGATTTTGCGTAAACCTCACAGTTTTGAGGGAAGTCGAACTCGAAATTTGGGAAAAAATTGAATTTCCATCTAAAAATCGTTATATCTCTTGAATTATTCGTCACAGACCCCTCAAATAAATAAGTTTTTTGAACGTCGGGTTGTGATCTGAAATATAGTGAGGTTTCAAAGGCGTAGCTTACGTCCAGGAGAAGTTGCAGCCTCGGGAATTTCATCCATTTTTTTCTAAAATTTCAGATTTTTACCTATAATTCCTGAATTAATGTACTAATCGCCAATCTGCAAGCATTTTCGACATCTACATCGTCGAATCAATTAATAAAATGGTATAATAGTCCCATGAAGGAGCTTTTAATTTTTTTCAATTTTCTAAGGGTTGGGTTTGGAAAATTTTACGAAAATTTTTCAGGTGAGATCGAAATTCAGTTAATCAGGGATCGTCAATTCTGGCACCGCTCACCGATTTCGCGTAGACCTCACAATTTTGAGGAAATTCGAACTCAAAATTTGGAAAAAAATTGAGTTTCCATCCAGATATCGTTATATCTCCTAAACTATTCGTCACAGACTCCTCAAATACAAACGTTTTTTGAACATCGGGCACTGATCTGAAACATACTGAGGTTTCACGTCCAGGAGAAGTTGCAGCCTTGGGAATTTCATTCATTTTTTTTCGAAAATTTCCGATTTTTACCTATAATTTCTGAAATAATGTAGTAATCGCTAAACTGCAATCATTTTCGTGATCTACATAGTCAAATAAATCAATAAAATGGTGCAATAGTCCCATGAAGGAACTTTTAATTTTTTTCAATTTTCTAAGGGAAAATTTTACAAAAAATCATCGACAAAAAATTTTTCAGGTGAGATCGAAATTCGGCTCACCGATTTTGCGTAGATCTCACAGTTTTGTGAGAATTTTCGATTTTGCAATATTCTCCGTGATAGGAGAAAACAATCATATAAATTTTGCCATTTATTTCCATTGCATCCGACCACAGAGTCGCGACAAAACAAATCAGACGTGTAATCACGTTACCGCAACATCCAAACCGCCCGAATCTCCATACACAACGGCAACCGAAAAAAAGAGGTCCGGCCGCCGCCTAAGCAATCCAACTTTTTAAGGATGATTTGTTCCGGAAACGAACGGCGACTCGTTTATGGCCGAAAGCATCCAGACCATTTTTCACGTTTATGAGACGCGATGAAACGCTGCAAGTTACATCACGCCCGGCTTGAATATAAAATTTGTAATAATTAAATATCTCGGCGTCCTATGGAAGCAGATAAATGATTTGGGGAGCGGCGAATGGGCATTATGCAGACGAAAATAATTTATGAGAGCATCTCTCTGGGCTGGAAACTTGATATCCCTACGGGAGTCGTGATAACGTCGGCGAGGCAAAGTACTGCTCTAATCTTCGGCCGGCTCTCACTTTTGCGGCCTGCATCCGATAACGCGTTGGTTCGATTAAAAGTTTACCCATTGGCGAAGACAGGGAGAACTGGGTGAATATGGCCATTCTGAGGAAGCTCGACGAGACACCACTTCAGAATATATTTTTTTCTGTATTCATCCAAGCAGGTTGAAGGAACTGACCTGATAAGTCTTGAAATATGTCCAGTGGGGTTGCTCTTCGTAGCTTGATGCGATGGCGCCACCACAGACAATGGCCATGCTCAAATTCAAGGTGCGTTATGGCTAATTCCCAAATTTTTGAAAACAATAGTTGGAAAACGGGTGGTTCCAGAAAGGTGAGGTTCATCTCATAAGGAGGAGTGGATAGTGCAATTTTGTCCACATCTGTTCTTGACTGCAAACAAACTTTGTATTAGATGCACAATCTCGAATGAAATTCTGTAATGATTGTGTAGATAGCGAGGAACATTTCCTGAGTATGTTAAAGCAGCATCATGGGGGAACAAGAAGCTGTTTGGGTAATCTGTTGGGTCACCTACCGTTACAGTTATCTCTTAGTACTGTGACATGCTGAGGAATTATTTTCTCCCAGAACAGCATCATGGTGGAACAAGAAGCTGTTTAGGTCATCTGTTGGGTCACCTACCGTTACAGTTATCTCTTAGTACTGTAACATGCTGAGAAATTATTTTCGCCCAGAACAGCATCATGGTGGAACAAGAAGCTGTTTGGTTCATCTGTTGGGTCACCTACCGTTACAGTTATCTCTTAGTACTGTAACATGCTGAGGAATTATTTTCGCTCAGAACAGCTTCTGGTTCAAACCAGATGATGCTGCAGCAAAGTAGAGATGTTTCCGCTCATCGTACGAGCACCTTCAATTGCCTCCTCGCTGTTTCGACTTAAACACTTGTTATTTTTAGGTGTAAGGTTATTTGAAAGCGGTCGATGCATTTGGAAAGAATAATTATATATTTTCTATATGTTTTCCTGGTAACTTGGGCGTAAGAAGAAACGAAAAGGCCAATGCACTTGCCAGAACGGAAGCACTTTTATCTCCAATTGGTCCTGAACGTTTTTGTGGCGTAGAAAAATGCATGTATGAGAAAGAGTTTCGTTAAAAGGAGAAATAATCTGGTGGAATTGTCCAGCAATAGATCACTATAAAAGTTTCTTTGGAACTTTGATACCTATTCCAATATCCAAAAAGTATTTGAATTTCAGTAAAAACATATCTATCTATAGCTTCACACTGGCCTCCTCCAGGTTACTGATGCTTCAAGAAGCACCTAATGAGAAATGGGTAATGAAAAAACTGAAAAGAGCAAATTCTGATGAGAGGAGGAAGAATCTCCTCACTTGGCCACAGAATGTCGAGTCATTGCAAGCCAATTCAATGAATACTTTTCACGAGAAATTTGTAGGATTGGGAATAGATCGGTTGCGTTGCAAAATAACCCAGTAACAGTTTTCAAATACTGTCTGAGGATCCTGAAAGTCCTGAATTTGCCGCTGAGGAAGAAAAATATTGAACCTAGCTTCGAAAACTTTTTTTTAACTTTTCTGGCAATTCTGATATTTCCTTCACTTCTTTTCATGATGTAGCTGTAAAGCACCCTTGTACATAGCTCGGCCATTCCCATGGCAGGGTTCAGTACATAGCCTTGCTCATAATTGAGTGGTTCTAAGAAGAAACGCATCAATTGACAATCGGAGGGTGTGCCAAATTTTGGTTGAGCACATCACGTCCATCCTTCTTTCTTCATCAATCGATTCAGATGAACTTTTTGAGAATCTCACAACCCATATCGCATCTTTCGTTGAAGGAAATTGTGAAAGGAGTTCAAGTTTGTATTTTATTCACTTCGAGTGTTGACGAAGCAAGAACAGCCAAAAACCAGGAATAATGAAAAAAAGAATTTAATATTCTAAAAATTGTCGATATTGATTTCATCATCAGATCTATACTCACTAAAAAAGTTGAGTTTCCAGAGATGCTAAGGACCTGGCCGAATATTGAAAACTATAATAAGGATTAATATAAGAGTCAAAATGATTTTCTATTGATAAATTAAAACTCCCTAGACGCCTCTGGAAGGAAATCCCGGCTACGCCAATGCAAAGCACTCCTCTAATCTTTGACCGACACTGCTCTTGCGGCCTGCACCCGATGACGCGGTTCGATTAAAAGTTTACTTCTAGGATAGCACCACCGTCTACTTCGCAGATGTGATTAGGGGTGGCTAAGAAGTGGGCTTCCGCTGACCCATTCATCTTTATTTCTCTCGGAAGATAATAGGATTGGAGCCGGAAAGAAAGCTTGAACGGGGCCAGATTTCGAGCGGAAGTTTCTACGGCTACTCTTTGAAAGTTTGCCTAGAATGTGATTGTGGTTTTGATTGAGTTTTTACTCGGTGAAGTGGGATTATAGTCGGGGTGTCCCAGATTCAAGTTTAACCCTTAAATTTGATGTAATTTATTGGGATAAAAACACCGAAACTTTGACACTATGGTTCACTGTTCTTTCAGTTTCATCATTGAGGATGATGTAGAATTTATTACAATATTTCGTGCTGAAAATCTGAGTAGAATATTGCAAAGAAAAATAAGACAAGGATTCACGTGGAGGTAGAGCTTTTTCATGTAATTTTTTTCATGATATTTTGCATGAATTATCAAACAATTATATTGACAACTCATCATATTGACAACAAATCATGGAAGGAAAACATTCTGCATTCAAATTTGTCTGTTTAAACTTGGAAATTCCCCATGAAGTTTTTTATAGAACTGAATTGTTATACCGCAATAACTCATTGATCTTTCTGGCTCAATAACAGAATTTATTCATTTTGAAGGAAAAATTATCCAGAAACAGCATTTGAAGGAGTATCTACATACAGATCTAACAAAATGTATTCCACCAAATTCGAAAAGGTGTATTACTGAAGGTGTTTTTTTTAGAGCTATAGAACTTTAAATTGAAATAAAACAACGATGGATTATTCGATTGACATGAATTTTATTTATCCGCAAGATAATCTTGTGGCATTACATTTTAAATATGATTTCTGGCATATGACCGCCACGGCTGGCCTGGATATAGTACAATCTGGACGTCCAATTTTCGATGACTTTTTCCAACATTTGTGGCCGTATATCGGCAATAACACGGCGAATGTTGTCTTCCAAATGGTCAAGGGATTGTGGCTTATCCGCATAGACCAATGACTTTAAATAGCCTCACAGAAAGTAGTCTAGCTTTGTTAAATCACAAGATCTTGGAGGCCAATTCACAGGTCCAAAACGTGAAATTAGACTGTCACCAAACGTGTCTTTCAATAAATCGATTGTGGCACGAGCTGTGTGACATGTTGCGCAGTCTTGTTGGAACCACAGCTCCTGGACATCATGGTTGTTCAATTCAGGAATGAAAAAGTTAGTAATCATGGCCTTATATCGATCACCATTCACTGTAACGTTCTGGCCATCATCGTTTTTGAAAAAGTACGGACCAATGATTCCACCAGCCCATAAAGCGCACCAAACAGTCAGTTTTTCTGGATGTAACGGTGTTTCGACATACACTTGAGGATTAGTTTCACTCCAAATGCGGTAGTTTCGTTTGTTGACGCAGCCATTCAACCAGAAGTGCGCTTCATCGCTAAACAAAATGAAATGGACGTAGTGTGCGATACGTATTCCGCACAGAACCATTATTTTCGAAATAAAATTGCACTATTTGCAAGCCTTGTTCAGGCGTGAGTCTATTCATGATGAATTGCCAAACCAAACTGAGAATAAATCACTTAACAGCTGTCAAATCGGTTGCCATCTTGAACAGTAACGCCAACTTAAAGTTATATACCTCGAAAATAAACACCCTTTATAATTGTGTCAGATAACCTAACCTAACCTAACCTAACCTCAATAGTGTCGGAATTACGAATCATGTTACAACGTTGTTCAATTGAAGCATATTCCTGCTCAATGTTCCACAAAGACCCTTCTTCTCCAAGGAAAAACAATCAAAACCATCCATATCATATGAATCACGTTCATATGCACGTATATGGGTCACGTGTACCAATATCCTCAACCTTATTACGAGCAGTTTTATATGCGGCCATCGTTGTTTGTCAGGGTGCCGACCCAGATATTACGTTGTTAAACTGTGGATGAAAGGGTTTCGTGATCGAAATTGCCCTTTCTCATTTTATTTGGGGACGTAATTCTATCATTACTCAAGAAGTGCTCTGTTAACTCGGATCGATATTATACTGGCTTTTTATGATTCCTCTTTATTGGAATTTTCTAGTTTCTGTGAGAGCTTTCCTAGACCGGGTCAGCTGGATTACTACCTTATTTCCTGTTGTGGAATGGATACGGTCAAGTGACTCGACTTACAGTTTATGTTGTTCCCCTTTGTTGTTGTATGCATGAGGTTTTTCATTGCGTTACAGTTCAGTATCAATTAGTAGATTAAAGTTAGAAAATGAAGGAGGATAATCAGAATTATTGGATGAGGATAACCTCTTTTTTATTTGAGTGAATATCTCTTTTCTAATTATATCTCCATTTCGATTTTTTTTTGTATCTGTTTGAGAAAAATTTAGGATTTTAGATGAAACGCAAGCTATTTATTCACCACCGGTTGATTGGATGGAAAGACTTGAATTATTGAACTATGGATTCTTCAACGATGAGTCGAACTTCATGTTGAAAGCCCCACCCAAGTAAATATTTGAAAAATAAAGACATCGTGATAAAATGATATAATACCAAAACTATAACATCATTGTGCTGAAACCTTCAATCTGAAACAATATTTTAGATATATACTTCTTTATTCAGAAATAAAGGACAAAATATCAATACAATTCAAAAGAAACATAAAAAATATCTTGAACGGTAAAAATTGAGTAGACAGCTAATAAATTGAACAACGAATTAACATAAACACAGACGTACATTTCAGAATTCTTGTATTTTCAATACAATTTTCTCGCATAAGTGACTTATAGCTTACAAATTTACAACTTGTTTATTCATTTCACTGACATTTGAGAACACTGAAGTCTAACTGGAAGTTTCTGTGATAAGATTTTACAGATACCTATCTCAACAGGTAGTCATGGATCTTTTCTCTCACTATCCTGTGAAATGAATATGCAATTCAACATTTACAATTATTGAAATAACAATTCTAGAGAATTCAATCTTATCTTTCGATTGAAAGTTTCTGACATTAGTGCTAATCTCATTTCCACGAATGCATACTTCGAAGGAAGTATTAGTATTTAACGTAAAGAAATACGTAGTAAATCTTCTCTCTGATGACGTTATCATTTGTATGATGAGGTCTGCTTTCATGCAAATGCTATTCCATCATGGCCTTTCAATTTGGTCTAGCGTTTTTCTATCAATCAATGTGTCAATACTTGGTGTTAGGATGGCGTATTTATAACTTAAGTATTCATATCTTGTCTTCAATATTTCCTATTGATCATTTCATTTATGTTTGAAAGGTTTTTGCATCGAAGTGAATCATATGAAAAACAAAGATAGCTCTGTGTATCAGAGGAATACGGCTTAATAACTTTGTAGTCTCATATTGTCAGGAAACGGGAATAGCCGCTTGGGGTAATCTGGAGATTAAATATAATTTTTTTCAGTGAATCCTCCACCAGTTTAGACAATTTCTCAAGGTGAAATACTCTTCAGGTCATTCAGGTGGAAAGGACTGAAAACGTAAGAAACCTTAACCCAAGACGATCCACAAAAAACTTATATCGACAAATTGACATTTCCCAGAAATTCTGCCAGTGCCCCCATCGGAACCGTCCTCGATAAACCATAAACAGTCAACATGGCACGCGAGCCAGATACAATCTGGGCTTTGTTGCCGGCACTGATATAATACATGTTCATGGCGCCCACACACATATCGTTCACATATCCATCACAAATCGCAGTCGAACATGTGTACCAATTACGGCCGAACAACACGATAACATCGGCGCGCAGGTGCGTCGGCAAATCATATTTTATTTACAGAGAGCCATCTTTGCATCTCTTGACAAATATGGCCCGTCCGTGGCAGAAATTTACGGCCATCGGAATGCATTACGTTTGCCGTATATCCAGGCGAATATTTTCGCTCTCTCGGAGTGCTCTCGCGGAATGGACACATGACTAGGGGATGTGGAGGGGGTTTGATGTTTCGGGAATTCCGTCATGACCGATGTCTGGGCCGTCAGGTCGGAATAATTTGATTGAGGAATTGCCGGGTATTTTTTTTTCTAGGGAGAGGGATTCTGGAAGGTGAATTATGAATTTTTTGGCAGGGTGAGGTAGATCGTTTTTGCAGATGGTCATCATCCCTGAACAATATGGAGGGTGTATCAATGAAGGTAGAGAAAACGAAGCTTTCATAAAATATTGGAGCCAGATATTTACGTTAGTATACGGAATACGCCGAGGCTGATCAATTCTTATCTTGTGATTGAAATTTCGTGGGTTTATGATTTTTGCCTTAGACAGCGTGGCAATACCCTCTAGATATGCTGGGAAATTCTGATTGATTTTCATTCCGATTTAAAAACTCTTCTGAATTGAAGGGTGAAAAACTCGACCTAGACTGCATGAAAAGAGCTTTCAGAGTTTCTCGCTACCTTAGATGCAGGCCCATATGTTGCAGGGGTCTTCTTTTACCTTTTCGAAAAACTTTTTGAAAAACTCTTTGGGATTTGTTTGGTTTTGAAAACTCATTGGGAGTGAAAGGTATAGCATTTTAAACGAGCTCAAAAAGAGTGCCTTTGTGCAACGTTTCCTTTTAAATTTTATGATAGAATTGCAAACACTTTTTGTAGATGATATGATTATCGAGACTCAAATGTTTGTTCTTTGATATTGTTTGTGTATTGTTTATCCTGTGGATTTCTGAATTTCTGAATGGACATAAGTCTGTTGTTATCTTTGATCCTTGATCATACCTGTAACCGTACAAGCATATAAATAGCGATATGAAGAGTACCGTTGTCCTGTTTTTTACAGGTGATACGAGCATTAGAGCATTTAGCTTGCTATAGTGAGAAATCAGACGATACACTATCAGTTTCAGAACATTCTGAATTATTTGCGAAGAATAAACGAGACATGGAAACAGCAGAAAGAATACTATGCAACTGCCCAGAACTGGACAAGCTGGATCTTAATCCTAATGAAGTGAAAGACAAGGCTCTGATGAATATTATTTATACAGTGTGTCAATTTGAAAAGGTACCACATTCAATATTCTCGGCCACTATGCAGAATCAGAAAAAAAAGGTGCAAAAAGGTAAACTTCGATTCCTAGGGAAACATTATATACGGTTTCCAGTCAATATCTATCTACCCTGTGAGCGTGATGACAGCAACCTCTGAAATCTTTAATGGGAAGGGTATTGAGTGACAATTTGTTTTGAAGGTCGATGGTCTTCTCAAAGATGCCGTACATTTGACCTTTCCTGTTAGTTCATTTTGCACTTTCTCTGATTTTGCATGAGGGCCAAGATATTGAGGATGGCACCTTCTCGAATTGACACACAGTGTGATGTCTTATTGAAGATAACAAATTAATATCAAAATAAATTGAAAAATGGAGTACATATCCAGCAAAGGGCTAGGTTCTGTTCACTCTGTCTGCTTTTTCACCTAACCCATTATCAGATGTGACAGTACTTCAGACGATCACCTTGGGAAGCGTTGGGTTTTCATCGATATCTTTCTAGTCCATCAACCCAAACAATAAATTTAGCTGAAACTACTCTCATACGCTGATTTATCAACGTAGAATCAACTTTTTCATTTGTCACATTCAACAGTGTTGCAATGCCTCACTCAAAAATCCTAAAACACTAAATCATGAATTTCCAACGAATAAACATCGAATTCCAAATCCTTCACTCCCAAATACAAAAACTTCAAATCTAATAAATGTATTCCTTAATCGAGATGAGATCTTACTCATCCTTCGATCGATATACAGACCCGCTAACCCGCCGAAGGTGAACATAATTCCGATAACCAAGAAAGTTCTCCGGCGACGGTTAGCGCCCCGCTAGGTGGAGGAGGAATATCGCAGATCTAATCTTTTAACAATCCATAAATTCGAGGCACGTGACAGAGTCTCTTACGGTTTATTACTATACAGCAGTATATCCCGGCGAATTTTCTGGCTGAATATGCGATATGGAGTCCCCTGCACGGACTTTCCACATATATCTGTCGGGCGGGGGGCGCTTATCCTACCAGCCAGAAACTTTTAACCAGTATATAGTACACCAGTTCGCGCGCATACATTGTCGCATAAAATATTATTTATCGGAGAAAAAGTGAAAATACACAAATGCGCCGAGAACATTCCGGGGGAATAACTATCCGGTCTGGCTGTTGGTGTTGGGGACTTTTTTGTTTTTTTGTGTTGGTGACGCTGAATGTCGTTCTTGAAATTGGGAATTTTGGATTGTAATAATTTGAAATAGAGGAATTGAATGCTTGCACTGTTTGTTTTTTAGTTGCATGAGATGCTTCGATGATTGTTGTCTATGATTTGACAGTTGACAATGTCAAACTGTGTTGACATTTCTGTTCAGTAAAGATAAGAAAATCCATTCAAGAATCACCATAACATACATCAAAATTGACTCTTCGATCTGATTGCTGGTTCACACATTGGCGATATCATCAGCCCTTATTTCTTTCGAGGAAGGATATGTGGTTAGGATGAATAGTGAGCTATATCAAGTCATGTTTGACTGATTTTTTGTTTCTAAAAATTGATCAGCTACACATCGACGAGATTTGCTTTCAACAAGATGGCGCAACCGAACCCAATAGCGCGCTTAACCATCAATTTATTGCCAAATCAATTTGGTGACAACTTTATGTCCAGAGCTGGCCACTTTTGTTCGTTCGACTTAACGGTTCTAGATTACTTTTTAAGGGGCTTTGCTAAGTCATTGGTTTATGCCGCCAAAAGAGAAAGTCTTGAAGCATTAGAAACCAATATTCAAATCACCATTGACGCCACACGGTCAGATTTATTGGAAAAAGTAGTGAAAATTGGAGTAATCGAATGGACAATGTAACCGTCAGGGAAACCGTCTAGAGAAAAAATGTTATGAAGAAAAATATTAAGAAGTTTATAAAAACTTCCGATGCATCAGTTTTGTCTCAGAAAACACCATAATCAAAAATACGCCAAAAAATGAAACCCACGTAAACAACGAAATAACAGCGACGTCGAAATTAAATACATAAACATCCAAATAAGAAGTACTCAGAGGAATACAAATGATCACAGAATTCGAGACCCATGACAGATCAAGATCAAGAACACATCGTACAGTGGCGCCGCGGCATGGAAGACAAAATAAACAAGAAAACAACTAAAATAACAGACTATCTTCAAAAACACGCAAAGCTAGGATGAAGTGAGTAGGAAAAGGGTTATTGATCATACTATGTCGAGTCTGTATCTTTTTTTTAGATTGTTTTTACTGGTGGAATAATTTTGATAACCCACATACGAATTGATGGGTGGAATTAAAGCCCATCATGAACGAATTCAACACCGAAAAAGGTGCATTTGGTGAACGAATGAAATTGATTACGAAGCAATAAATCGGAGTGGGCTGTTGATACCGGTAAACTGGTGATTCATTGCCTAATTCTATCGTAATAATTCAGGCGATATATCACGGAATCATCCAGAAGTGCCGGTAGGCTTCCGATGTTCGGAATCTGAAAATTTATGATTACTTTCTCCCGTTTTGTTTATTCAGTAGATCGGGGGATATGCCGAAAAAGCCAAACATCAAAGGGAGGACGACGTGAACGTTGTAGATATCGTGGAAAAAATTCGAGTGTCAGGGCTTTTTATGGTACCGGGTTTTGTGCCCAGGATTCGGGAGACATAAAGTTTTTTCTTCGGTTGTTCGGTCTCTCTGATATTTGGGCGGGGAAAATTTCGTCCCGCTTGCCGGATTTCACTGAGGAAGGACGTTTCGTAACCCGATTGGCACTTGTATAAATCCGGCTTTGTTCAATGAGCTGTACGGGGTTATTTGACAAATGGTGATGGGTTGCTTTTTTCTGATTTTTTTTCATTTGATATGAATAAGAAAGATCGCTTTAGACATGGACCTTAGAATCATCTTGTGGATCTTTTTTTCAAATCATTTTTTTGGTGATGTTACATACAGTTATTTCATTTCCCCAAATATTAAACGAAAATAAAAAATTTAGAAACCTTTTGAACATAATTAATGTCGTTATTTGAAAAATATCGACATCAGAAGAGATCTCCGAGTTCTTCTCAATTTTTCGACTTTTTTCGGTAGTTTCGCTTTGAAAAAACTTCAATTTTCCGAACTGTTGAATTCAAACGAACTGAAAAATTAGGTGCTCCTCCTGATATTGAACTGAGTTTTTCGAGTTATTAGAATTTTTTTTGTTATGTGTTTTGGAATACGATTTCGGTTTTTTTTTAGTTGAAAGAAATTATCTAAGCGACTTTGCTTCAACTTACTGATGAACAAAGGTTTTTTTCACAAGAAAACAGAGATGTTGCCAGGTTTGGCTCTGGTTATTCCATACTTCTGATACTTTTATCAGGAATTTTAAGATTATCCCGAACTCATTTCGCTTCTTGTTTCTGATATCATTGAAATTTGAATTTATATGAATTTATTTTTGTTTCAGGTGAGTTTACTGCATAATTTATGATGCACGGGTACCAATCTGTCTCTGTAAGTAGTACATTAAGTGTTGAAATAGTGTGAGTATTGAATTTCCAACAGAACAGAAAATAATTTTTCATTTTCGTCAATATTATTCTCATTTTGTGATCTAGAATAGACGTGTGTTCAGTATACACCATTGATAATGTGAAGAGAGTATCTTAGAAATTTATGACAACTCCAGAGAACATAATGAAAGAATAATAAATCACAATTGGAGATCCATATTTCGGACTGTTGTTTTCAATTATCATGTCATCGTTGACATCTTATGCCTATCTTATCGCCTAGAAAAGCCTGAAAATTTGACGCTATTTATACTCTAGGCTAGGCTACGGTCGATAGTACCCTAGAACGTGAGGTGCGATTTTATTGAAAATTTGGTATTTTGGTTAGAAACGACTTTTCTATTGATGTAAAATATCTTCAGCGCTGCGATATTGCCGCTTACAACAAAGTACTTGCAACTTTGGGATTTCAAATAGCGCACTCTATATAATATTTCTTTTTCGTTTTGCCTTAGCTTCTTGGTTATTTTATTTTACACTTCCTTGTCTCTATCTTTATCGGCAATATTAAGATGAATTTGTTTTAGGAAAGTTATGAAAGTTTAATTGAACCTATATTTGGCACAAAAAAAGAGTAAATCAATTAATTACCCAAAAACAGCTAGATATACGAATAAATACGTTAATACATAAATAATCAAGAGGCTACGAAAAACCAAAAAAGATAATAATATACACGGTGTTCTAAACCTAAACCAAGAAACCAAGTTTTCAATAAAATCATACCGTTCTCGGTCGAAGTCCAGAGTATGTTCATCGACGTGGCCCACTTGTTTGGTTGTGGACTGTAGAAAAAACATATGCACTGGATTTTAAATTTGTGGTTTAATTGCACGTAACTTGATGCATACATAAATTGTTTAGTTTAATATACAGCGAGATGTACTGCTTAAGGTCTCGAAGGGTACTGTCTTTCCGCGCTCCACTTCTTTTCCGCCTGGATGCGTGCTGTGTTGACACTGTTGCCATCAACTAGGTCCTAACATGGCGCCCGCCTTGAAATGACAACGTTATTTCAATAATATAAAAAAAGAAAAAAATGAATGAAAATGTCTATGGCACGTGATCGTATCACTCAACCGGCAACACACAAATCTTGGACACTGGTCGCTTAAATTCTGCTCCATTGCCCGAACACTTCAAACTGACCACTCGGACAACTCCATCATTGCCGGGATGTAGTGCGGTAATTCTGCCAATTTTCCAGCTGTTGACAGGGTTGTTCTCTTCCTTGATGACCACAAGACTGCCAATTTGCAGAAGTTCCTTGGAACGTTTATGCCATTTCACCCTGTCTTGCAGGTGAGTGATGTACTCGTTGTTCCAACGTTTCCAGTAATGTTGTATGATTCTTTGTAGGTGTTGGAACCTTTTTAGTCGATTTTCCGGTATTTGCAAGAAGTCTTGCTCAGGTATAGCTGTTATGGCTCGTCCGATCAAAAAATGTCCGGGTGTTAGAGGGTTAAAATCATTGGGACTAGATGAGAGAGGACTGATTGGACGGGAATTCAATACGGACTCAATTTGCGCCAATACAGTGCTGAACTCTTCATAATCTAAAATGGTGTTATTTATCACTCTTTTGAGGTGAAGTTTGAAAGATCTTACCCCAGATTCCCACAATCCGCCGAAATTTGGTGCTCTTGGAGGCATAAAATGCCACGTTATATTGTCCTTTGCTAAGGAATCAGAAATTTTGGCATTATTTTTCTTCAAGAAGCTTTGAATTTCTGAATTTGCACCTATAAAGGTGGTGCCATTATCTGAAAACAAGTGTAATGGTCTCCCACGACTCGCAACAAATCTCTTGAACACGGCCAAAAATGCCTCACTCGTCAAACTGGTCACTAGTTCAAGATGCAACGCCTTTGTGGTCATGCAGACGAAAACGCAAACATATGCTTTCAAAGTTTTATAGTTTCTTGTTTTCCTATCTTTAATCATAAAATGGCCACAAAAATCAAGGCCAGTATTAAAAAACGGTAAGTACTCGTTTACTCGAGAAACAGGTAAGTTACCCATTACATACTGAAATGCTCTCGGTTTTGCCTTGAAGCATGTGACACATTTGTACACTATAGCTCTCACCAGATTTCTGCCTGATAGAGGCCAAAATTCTTCACGTATTGAATACAGTAATTGTTGGGGACCACAATGTAGTAAGCGTTTATGCTCCTCAATCAATATAATTTCCGTTAATTTGTGTTTATTGTGCAATAAAATTGGATGTTTTTTATTAAAACTTAAATTTTCAGCATTTTGCAGTCTTCCACCTACACGCATAATTCCCTTATCATCTAAAAAGGGATTCAATCTGAGCAACGGACTAGATGAGGAAATTGTACGAGCTGCCTTGAGATCGACTATCTCCTTTTCAAATGATTGTTGCTGTGCAAGCTTGATCAAAACCTTTGATGCTGCTTCAAGTTCCTCAATGGTAAGTACTCCGACTATCCGTTTTTCACCTGTCAATTTCGAATTGTGAGAGAAACGTAAGCAGTAAGCTACAACCCTCTTCAATTTGGAAAACGTAGAAAACCTATCGAATATTTCAAATGTGGGTTGCCGACTTGTTGTAGCGGTATTGACTAAAATTCTTTGCTCCGGAATCATTTCGTTGCGCATGGAAATACCTGTAGTCGGTAGATCTGAATCTTCCGAAAGATAAGGAGGACCGTTCCACCAAAATCTTGAATCAATCAATTGGTTGATATTAACCCCCCTGGATATAAGATCCGCGGGATTGTCTTTGGATTTAATGTAATGCCAATCTTGAATTTCAGTGCTTGACTGAATTTTGCTCACACGGTTTGCTACAAATGTATTCCATCTTTTAGGCGTACTCTGTATCCAGCATAACGTAATCATTGAATCTGTCCAAAAATAAAACCGATCGAACTTTATCTTTAGAGCCTGGCGAACCTTTTCTTGTAATTCTACTAATAGGACCGCTGCCATTAACTCTAACCGTGGTAAAGTGACTTGTTTTATTGGTGCCACCCTAGACTTAGCACATAATAATCTCAGATGATAGCCTTTTTCATTCTTGTTTTCATACCTGACATAAACACATGCACCATAAGCTGCTTCGGAAGCATCTGAAAAACCGTGTAATTCGATAATTTCTGCCTCTGGTGATAGTACGTACCGCGGTATGCTGATTTTGTTCAAATGTTGAAGATCTTCGCAAAATCTTATCCATTTTTCATAAATGGAATTCGATACCGTTTGATCCCATTCTACCTTATCTACCCATAGCCTTTGAATTATAATTTTCGCATTAATCGTGAGTGGACCCAATAGTCCCAATGGGTCAAATATTTGAGAAACATTTGCGAGAATTGATCTCTTCGTTACATTATTCCTTTTGAATTCGCGAAAATGTTTACTTGAGAATTGAATAGAATCCTGAATGGAATTCCAGCATAACCCCAGCATTTTGGATTGTTCATTTTCACCAAGATGCAATACACCTACATCAATATCTGCATTTACATGAAACTCATTTAATATGTGCTGTCTGTTAGACATCCATTTTCGCAACTGGAAACCCCCGCTTGCCAAAATTATAGACACTTCTCGTTGAAGTTGTAAAAGTTGTTCAACATCGTCTGCTCCTGACAGAAAATCATCCATGTAAAAATCGCTCAAAATGGCTTCACAAGCCACCGGATATTTTTCCTTGAAATCTAAAGCTAATTGCAACATTGAACGCACAGCTAGAAAGCCCGCCGAGGCCGTTCCGTACGTCACGGTTTGTAATTCGTAACAGCGCAGTTCTTCTGTAGAGTCAAAACGCCAAAATATTTTGTGGAACTTCCTATGTTCCGGCGCAATAAGAACTTGTCTGAACATTTTTGATACGTCTCCGCTCAAAACGAATGTATGACGCCTAAAACGCATCAGTACTGAAAACAGGTCACTCTGTATTACAGGTCCTGAATACTGTGCCTCATTCAATGATAATCCTTGATCTGACTTGGCTGATCCGTCAAAAACGACTCTAACCTTTGTGGTTAAACTGTCCTCTTTCACTACAGCGTGGTGAGGTAAGTAAAAACCATATTTTTCATCCTTGGTATCTTGTATGAGTTTCATGTGCCCTAACTGTATGTATTCTCTTATAAACTTCGTATATTCTTCCTTTAAATTTGGATATTTGATCAGTTTTCTTTCCAACGAATGGAATCTGTTAATTGCCAACTGACGTGTATTTGATAATTCACTATGGTTCGGTTTAAAAGGTATTTTCACAATAAATCGCCCTTCTGGATCACGCTTGTAATTTTCTATAAAATGTTTATTGCAAAATTCGGAATCATTGAGTAAGTCATTTTTTGCTATTTCTAATTCATCTATTTGCCAAAACCTTTTAACCGCGTTACACATTTGCTCCTCTACTGAAATGTGACAAACGACCGCCTTGTGTTGATTCCTAACACCGACCTGACCACCAACGATCCATCCGAATCTTGTATTTTGTAACGTTGGGAGCCCTTTCCGTTTCAATTGCTGCATTAATAACAGATTATAGAATAACTCACATCCTATCAACATTTCTATTTTGCCGCGCCTGTTCAAATTTGGATCCGCTAAATTTATATCAATTGGTACCTGTAAAGTATCTATATCAAATGAAACAATTGGCAAATTCTGAGTTATTTTTGGAATTATCAGACACGAAATTGATTCATTGTAATTGTTGAGTCTTGAAAATATAGATACTTGCACTTTTGAATGTATTTCCGACATTGCCTCTCCTACCCCTGAAATTGCGAATTTAATAGGTTGAGTGTTTAAATTCAGCCTCTTACATAAGTCACTTGTAATGAAGTTGGTTTGACTTCCTGCGTCTAGTAGCGCTCTAACAGAATGTTTGCAACCGTTTGCGTCTGCGACCAATATCACGGCTGTAGATAATAAGCATTGTGCCCTTTCCTCACCTTCATTAGTTTGTCCGACTAATACCGTTCGATTTTCTTTTGTTTCAGAAAAAGATGGATTATTTGATGACGCTGCGAGTACGCTCGGAGCAATAGCTGTTTCACTGGTGCTATCTTGTGATACAGTGCTAGTGGAGACTTGCGATTTCAAGGACTCCTTGTGAAGCAATGTATTATGCTTCCCTTTACACTTCCTGCAGTTAGATTTTTGACATTCATTTGTAATGTGCTTAGAACTCAAACAATTATGACACAGTTTCGCTTTTGTTACTGCCGAAATTCTATCTTCTAGACTGAGACTCTTAAAGGAATCACAATTGTAAATAGCATGACCTTGGTTGCAATAGTAACATGAAAATCTAACTGATGATGTAAGGGTGCTTCCCTTCTGTTTGATCAGAAAAGGCTTAGACTTGTTAGCATTATTGAATCCAGTTTTTGAATCATATTTATTAAACGGTGATGAATTATCAGAAGAATTGTTGAGCCTTTCTAACAATTCACATTTTGTTTTGAGAAATGTTTGCATATCTACCATTGTAGGTAGATCACCATTGTGTTTGAATGATTCCCACTCTCGTTTTGTTACTGAATCAAATTTACTCGACAGTATGTATATAATCAATGAGTCCCAATGATTGACAGGTTGACCTAAAGTTTCTAACGCCTTGAGATTTTTATTAATTTCGTCATATACATTGCGTAAACCAGCACTGTTTTCCTTTATTACCGGTTTGACATCGAACAATGCCTTAATATAGTTGTTTATAATGAGCTTTTTGTTCTCATATCTGTCTGTCAACAACGACCATGCAACTTGATAGTTAGAAGCACAAACTTGTACCGAGCTTATAAGTTGAGCTGGCTCGTGCTCTAATGACGATTTGAGATAGTAGAATTTTTGAATGTCTGCTAAGTTGTCATTATCTTGAACTAAAGCGATAAATGCATCTTTGAACTCTAACCAGTTTTCGATTGAACCATTGAAGGTCGGTAACTTAATAGTGGGAAGTTTAACTTGTTGCGAACCTTGGAAGTGAGAATTAGGTTGTGAAATGCCAAAACTTCTCATATCCCGCTTGTTGAATTGTGTAATCATTTTTTTGCAGTAGGATACGACATTAAAATATAAATCCTCGAATTGTTCACTTATATTTGAAACATCGTCTCTGTCTTCAACCGTATTTTCCTCTATTTCACTCTGAAGTTCATTAAACTTATCGTATATTGGCTCAATTTTTGATAAACGAATTTCTAATTGTGTGATTGTTAATTCATCTAACTCAGAGGTTTCAATAGAGTTGATATAGGTTTCAAATCGTGACAATTTTTCCTCGATTTGTCCACGTCTTTGTTTAAGCTTAGTGATATCCATTTTTATTGACTTGAACAACTGAATATAAAATGAACAGCACTGTATTTACTCACGCAAATCCGTGGCAATGAAAGGAAATGGAAAGATGGAACGGACTTACAATTTTGTTGTTTGTGAACCTGCGGTACCCGCTTGTTGAGGATCGCTGTTGCCTCTTGCTTCCGCTCTCTGAAGCTCGCTGTTGTTCCCCCTTGTTGAGGACTGCTGGACTGGAATGTATTGCGTGACTGGCTGGCGGCGTTGATCGACTGCACCTGCTACTCTCGAACTATGCAATTGGCGGAAACTGACCAATTTGGAGAAGTATTTTCTTGAATTTCACTTTTATATGTGGCTCGATTGGACCAAATATGTTTGGTTGTGGACTGTAGAAAAAACATATGCACTGGATTTTAAATTTGTGGTTTAATTGCACGTAACTTGATGCATACATAAATTGTTTAGTTTAATATACAGCGAGATGTACTGCTTAAGGTCTCGAAGGGTACTGTCTTTCCGCGCTCCACTTCTTTTCCGCCTGGATGCGTGCTGTGTTGACACTGTTGCCATCAACTAGGTCCTAACACCACTCTCTATATGACTTACAATTATAATATATGTTCAATACTCAATTACTAACTGCATTATGAAATTAATGGAAAAATATTGAATTGTATCGAATGATACCAATTCTTCACATCATTTCTTGATTTATTTTCATTTCATTTCACATTTCATTTTCAACAGCACTAGCTATAAAAACTTCTCATTCATAAAAACCTGATGAACAGAATATAAAAAATCAAAACATAGAACTACCTAAAATATATTTCTGCTGTTAGTAATTCATAGGAAAATTGAGTTTATCTGTTCGAAAAATTCATCTTTCCTTCATCAATGCATATTTTTTTTTCCTTTGGATTTTGACGGTTTACAACTTGCGGTCGAAAAGAGTTCAGTTAGTAAAATTCTTCCATTATAAGGAATACTTTGGTTTCAATGTTATCTATTCCGACTCGGATTCCAAGATGAAAATGCATGTCATTCTTCACGTCAATGTTCCTCCAAGACCTCCATAAGACTCCGCGGATGGTCCTTACTAGTTTCTCTTCCTCGTCATTAGGCCAATTCAAAGTGGATGGAAGTTCTGCACAGTAACAGATTGCAACATCCAGCCTTGGCGTTCCTATACCCCCAGGGCGTCCAATGCAGCCAGATCCACGAAATAATTTAATGCTGTTGCGAAAGTTTAATACAGTTTGATGCTTTTCATCGAACGTTCCCCAAGTTCGATGTCGATAATGTAACAGAGGCGGTCGAACGGAATTTAGTGTTGTGATTAAACTCGAGAAGACTTGTAGACCCCAAATGTTACATGACGAATTCCGCGCTGAGGGTTTGCAGAATTCAAACGATCGATAATTTCGTTTTGTGCGGTGATTTGTGGAGATTCGAATGGGGAGAAGTAGTAGAAATGTGGCACATTGTTCAATTCGTGGTATGAATACATCACAGAATAATGGTTGACAAAAAAACTCAACACCTATTCTTTCTGGTATATAATTATTTATTTCCATAAATAAAATAAAACGAAGTAATTTCCACTATATTATTTAATTGTTAGCAACAATTGTTTCGCCACATTGTGGCTTCATCAGGCTACATTTCTGAACTGAATATAGTGGAAATTACTTCGTTTTATTTTATTTATAATGAATTTCCGCCAAGTAAGGACCGAATCCATTAAATAATTATTTATTTCCATCTACAATAGCTGAGATGAAGATTTCGCAATGAACTGTGAATTGATTCTTGTCAAACATATATTATTACAATACAAATAGTTGTTTTTTCACTCACTAAGTTAGTAATTTACAATCGAAAGTATGCCAAACTATCTTCGTGGTAGGTCCGGATCTTAAGTTGAGTTTGTTATCAATTTTTTTTTTTAATTCGACTTTATTCGTCAACATAGTCACCTTAAATAGTGATACACGTATTTTAACGCCCCTCTATGTTTTCAATACATTTCGTCTTTGCTTTCAAAATAGACTTCAAACTTGGCAGTCACTTTTTTATTAGAGTCAAATTTCTTTCCCTGGAGTAGTTTTCTTTTGGGTCTGAAAAGCCAATAATCACTGGGACCAGATGTGTATAATAAGAATTGTCAAGCTGTTAGGAGCGCAATTCTCTCAATTTGATCATGGTTTTAATCGATTTATGACAAAGAGCATTGTTTTGGTTAAAGATAATGGTTTTACTTATGCCAAAATTGTCAATAACCAATAAACCATGCATGTTTCCAAATTTGGATGACATAATCTTGTCAGCTGATGTCTGAAATTTTGGTGATTTTAAAAGGATTTCACTGACGGCTCTTCACTTCGTTGTCGCTATCTATGACTCAAGAATTAGTGATGAATTCATGTTTACATACCAACGCAAAAAATTCCGCTCAATTCAAGAGCTGCAAACAGCATAATCAACGATGCATAGTTGCTTTTGATCAACGCTGTGCAAGAGCGGAACTTATTTTGAGCTGAGTTTTCTCAGGAACAGAATAATGTTGACGCAAAGTAGAGAATACACTGCCTTCTGACAACCTTAATTCCACCACTTTCTCACCCAAATGCAATTTACGATCGCTTAACGTTTTAAGCGAAACGAAATCGTTATTTCGTTGACTTTTTTGATATTTTCTGACACAGAACAGAGCCTGAAAACTGTCATCAAGCCATTGATTCATTTGCATTCAACGTCGAATAACTGGATCCAGACTTTACTCCATCTTTGAAGCATCTTTTGAAGCTTGGTTCTTACAAGAAAAAAGGGCCATTGGTGAGCCAGGCCTGGGAGTTAGTGAGCGACCTAGTAGATGAAATAACCGACAGCAATGAACACATAAAAAATCACATCACCTATGAAATATTAAAACAGTTCTGTAGCTTTCGATAGCAGCATAATTCAAAGCTCAAAAGCTCTTTACACATAGTCAGATCTCTTCCCTCTGGCGGACGGGGGTGTAAGTCATCGTTGACATGGCAACACTTTTCCCAACGACGGAGGAGAAGTAGAACTTTTCGATGATCTTGTCAGTCGAAATATGACGTTGTTATTGTACGTTTGAAAAAAACATATTTGTTGTCAATCAACAAAGAGGAGATAGAAGTTGATAAAAAGCTTGGTTGCTATGTGTCTTTTCCGAATGTGCAACAATATCCCGAACGAATCGAACCAAGGAAAGCATTTGCAACAAAATAGGTCAACGGACAAAGTTGCATATTCGAACCGGCAAATTTTCAGCAATCTTGTAGTATGCAGATTCGGCTTTTATCACCACCGCCCCGAATACAATAAAATCGAAAAACGCGCCGTTACGCCCACGTGACCTCCGCTGCATCCGACCGAAAATTCGCCGTTTCAATATGGCGTAATCGCGTAGCGTTACACATAACCCCCCCCCCTCCCAAATCGTGCAAACAACGATTATGGGAAATCGATGCCGGGAAATGTGTCTCCGACCGATTTTCCGGCGATTCTAGAAAGAATCGACTCGCGAGAAAACAGATTATATCGATCGCCGGTGGCGTTGAAAAAGTTTATGAATAATTCAATGCGGCCACTCGGAGGAAAAAGAAAAGTGCGCGCCCGGCGTATAACCTTTGACTCGGAATTATGAAAGGTCAGAGATACTTTCTTGATGAAAGCCGGAAGAAGATTAAAATATTTATGAAATAGCGATAGCGATTACCCCTTCGGAATTTCAAATAATGGCCAATTTTGCCTGTTAGGTTGGCACCAATTCGGGCCCGTATTTGAATAAAGGTGACGCCCGCTGAATATAGATGGTGCGGAAGCGCGCGAGTTCAAAGTCTCGCCGAAGCGATTTTATAGTGGGGAAGTATCATAGTTTGCTATATTCTCGTCTCCTCCGGACTTTTGTGTCGATTCATTAACTTCCTAAGTAAGTTTTGCCACTAGTGTCACTCATGTGAGTTTCGAAAATGAATACCTAATTTTATGCTTATTTATCCATATGTTCAATATAAAAATGTGAAAAGAAGTGAGGAACTCTTTGATTCATGTGTTATTTGTGCCCTTGGAGACCACATATATCTTTATACAGTCCTGAGGTCACCATGGGCGCGCAATTGGCTCGAATGATTTCGACTTAAATTCAGTGCTTTACTCATTTTTTCATTCATTATGATTGAATTTTCTATGGTTCGCATAATAAAAAAATTGTGCAAGAAGCTTGAAGTTGCAATTCTATAAACACAGGTAGTTACGCACAGGTAGTTAATTTTACAATTGAAAACCTCTGTAACTCACCATGTTTATTCACGTTGAATAAACATATATTATTATTATACATAAAGGCAGATTTTCAACCCGATTAGATTTATAGTCACGGAAATTTTGTATCGTGTTGTTTTAATGATGCGATCAATTTGAACAGCTTGAAATTGTCCTCTATCTCTGTTTATTACGCTATGGTTTCGACAGTTGCCTGTACAGATGGCATTTTCATCAAAAACTGTCAAATTTAAAATCGCCGAATAAAAATCTTTCTTGGTTAGACTATTTCACGTTATTGTTGAATGGACCAATCAAGAAGTGTACTAAATTCAATGACTCTGATTGGCCTGATAAATTTGATGTTTTCTTTCTGTTCTCACTTTATGTATATGGACGAATAGAATCGAATTTGAGGACGGATTTGTCATCAGTAAATGTAGATGCCCTCCAGTTCCAGAGTACTGAACTCCTGTTTCTGGAATGGCTTCAAGGAGGTCATCAGTAAGTTTCAGACCATGTCCGCCGCAAAATAACAGACATTGCGACAAAATGATAGAGTGATCTGTTCGGAAAATCAACACATAAAAACTGTTGTTTATTATCAGCAACAGGCACTCGGAAACCACTAAACACCCCTTCGAAAATCAACCCAGCAGGGAGCATATTCCCTACAGTCCGATACTCTCAAGTTCACGACGTCTAGGGGAGCAAAGCACCCATGTAAATTCCCCAAAACCACGAATTGCTCTCTTTTTCGCCCGCCGACAAACATAAATTTCAACAGTTCTTGATTTATAGGGGACCCGAAGTAATTTAAAACCAGCCCACGGGCAAGACGTTCATACCAGTTTAGATTTTGGGGGTCCGCGCTCGTTAAACCGTTACGGCACTGGCGTAGAAGTGAGGGATTCATATGTATTCATTCCTCCAACAGGCAATTAACTGGCCTGTATCGGCGCTGCTAATCCTACAAACGCTGTAAAAACCGAAATATCGGCTACTGCTTTCTACCTACTTTTCGGTGAAATATGGCTCTCAAGGTTCATTACACAAAGAGCTCCCGCTCAGAACTTGTTATCAACCTAATCGGGTTGAAATTCTGCCTTTATGTATAAAATTGCAACTTCAAGCTTCGTGTACAATTTTGTATCATGAGAACCATAGAAAATTCAATCAGAATGAAGAAGAAAAATGAGTAGAGCACTGACATGAAGTCTGAAACATTTAAGCCAATGGACTAGTTTATTGATGTTGATAATACTTTATTTGACACGACAGAATTGAAATATCGAGCAAGACTGATAAATCAGTGAAAAAATTTTGAAAATCCATCAATAAATGACTGAGAAATAGATTATTTAAATTTACGTATTTTAGTGCGGAACGTTTTTGGTCTGTGACGTCACGGCACTTGCCTGTGATCGCTACACCATAAATTACGTTTAAATACTTAGCCGCGCCAAGGCTTTCGCACCGTTTGTAGTTGTACAGTTCAGTTTTAACTCGAGTTTTATTTTATGTCACCATAATGGAAAAAGGCTTCGTGAAAGGTCAAAGTGACAATTTGCCTAAAATAGATATATTCGCAGTGATGGAGTTTTTTTCTTCAAATCCATCTAATGTCAGTGCTGAAATAAGAGGAGTTAAACTTTTCAAGTAAGTATCTACTTTTGAGTTTGCTTCATCATGGTTCAACTTATAACGATGATTTTTTCAAAAAACGTTTCATAAACAGTTTGTAGTTGAGTACTGGTTGTTGAAGTCTATCAATGGCAAAACATATTTATGTGAGGAGAAAAAAGTAAAATGAGAAAAAAGTAATTTATATGTATGTATATAGTAAGTTATTTCAGCCATCGTGTAACGAAAAAAACACGACACAAGGGATTGTACACCAATGAATTCGTAAGCACTCTGCGAATACCAGTCGTCAGTGTGTGACGTCACGCCACTTACACGTACTATGAAATTATTCTTCCAAGCGCAACTTCAAAGTCCCATAACTTCTTCATTTCTAGAGATATTTCAATGATTCTTCCACATTTTTGTTTCATTTTACTTATATTTTTAGAATTAATCCTTAACAAAAAAATGAAAACTAGTCCGCGCCCATGGTGACCTCAGAATTGTATAGAGATTTATGTGGTCTTCAAGGGCACAACTGACACATGAATCAAAGAGCACTTAAAAACTCCCATCTTTTTTCAACATTTTAATAAAAAACATTTGGATGAGTAAGCATAAAATTAGGTATTCATTTTCGAAACTCACATGAGTGACACTAGTTGCAAAACTTTCTTAGGAAGTTAAGGAATCGAAACAAAAAGAAAAACATAAATTTCAACAGTTTTTGATTTATAGGAGACCCAAAGTAATTTAAAACTAGCCCACGGGCAAGACGTTCATACCAGTTTAGATTTTGCGGGCCCGCGCTCGTTAAACCGTTACGGCACTGGCGTAGAAGTGAGGGATTCATATGTATTCATTCCTCCAACAGGCAATTAACTGGCCTGTATCGGCGCTGCTAATCCCGCAAACGCTGTAAAAACCCGATTCCGAAATATCGGCTACGGCTTTCTTGCCACTTTTCGGTGAAATATGGCTCTCAGGGTTCATTACACAAAGAGCTCTCGCTCAGAACTTGCTGGCGTGTAGTGAACTAATTATTATAATGGCTCCGAATGGGATTGCTGATATTGATATCAATTAATACGCGACATAAATTACTCCTATCCCTTTGCTGAAACGGTCTGAACTTTCAAGGCTGCGTTCTGGGAATGGGGCGTACGTATACTGCGCGAAATAAGAAGTGGTACAGCCATAGAGTAGGAAGTATACGCAATTTTTAGATGTTTTCAACAAGGTTAGATTACGTTGTCGGATTGTGATATATTTTCAAATACACAATTTAACTAGATCGTTATGAATGTATATTATATTGAATGAAATATATTTATTTGAGTGATTCCCGATTAAATATGCAACTTTGAATATTTGGAATCCGATATTTTTCCTAATTGTCGAATTTTTAATAAGTGGAATATTCATTATTTTCTGTATCTACCTGCTGAAATCCAAGGTTTGGCAACTTTTGCTCTCCTAGTGATATCGGTTGTTTCACGTCGTTTGGCCTACTTGAAGTTAGTTTTCTGAATTTCTGATATATTAAGGTACTTATTCCAATATATTTTGAGTTAATATGAAACGTTGATTCACTATGGGACATAACACCTGCGTTCTTCGTGAAGAAAATTGCGAACTGAGTGAAAAATCGTATCACTGATATGTTTTCATTTTCGCGCGCTTCATGTCACTTTTGAGAAGTTAGTGAAATTCACTATTGAATTCAATTTTTGGCCGAAATTATCGATGAATTGAATGACTTGCGTGACCTCAAAATCTACTGATCCCAATTGAAAATTTCCTGCTCGTTCCGAATATTCCCATCAAGATCAAATATTCCACTAATCAGGGTGTTGAATCTCAGCTTGTGAAAACTTATACATATTTTTCTGATACGGACCTGATTTTTTTGAATCATTTCAAAGATCAAGCGATGTACATAATGGAGTCAATTGTTCGTTCCAAATGTCATTCGAATATAATGGGTGGTTCAAAAGTTATAAGGAATTGGAAATATTGGTAAATTCATAAGTCACCCTGAATATCGGCTATGGGGAAAATAAGACCTAACATAGATAGGTTTTTTGGACTCGTCTAGGGTAGTTCTACCTCAGGTTAATGTATGTACATCTACCAATGAAACACCCTGTATAAACACATTTTGATTTACACAGATTTTCAATTAATTCAACAATTATTTCGCCGTCGAAGTGGCTTTATCAAGAATGGGTCACATTAAAAATGTTTACTTAACAATTTGCAATGTGACCTATTCTTGATGAAGCCACTTAGATGGCGAAACAGTTGTTGAATTTATTGAAAATTTGTGGAAATCCATCAATATTTGAATGCTGAAAATGAAAAATGATAATGATGGTTTCGACCAGCCATAACAGCGAGCCCCTTCTACTTGATATGAACTGACAAAATGAACCACGTCGACAAACTAAATAACAGATGACGTTCGAACTCTGCCTAAGAATAGTTGTTCTTTTTAATGATCAATTTCCGTTAATACCTTGACAGGATATGAAATGACTAATTCAACAGAGTAGAATACGAAAAGAACAATGCAGAAACGTCGACTCCACCACCGCCAACTATCGGAAAGGTCGAAATTACCGTCAAATATTAATTTCGAAACGTGGAAACCTCCAGATAGCAGATACGGCGAAATAACCGTGCATAATTCACGGTTTCTCAACCTAAATGCAGTCGTGAACTATAAATATCACGTTTCTCGAATCGCTCTCCTCATCTGTTAATTCCATATTCCGGAAGAATATCAAATATTCAGTATCAGTTTTCCATGTCGAAGTCGTAATTTCCCCCTCCCCTGCCGGCGAAAATAATTGCCCCCGTTCCACTCCTAGAAATAATCCATAGGAATAATTAGCGACCAGCACGCGACATTACTCCACCATAACATTTGTATAATTGGTTCATCCAGACGATGATATGCACTTAGTCGAAACGTGAAGGGAGACCGCACAGACCGACCTAATGGCGCGACTAGCCCTTTCCAGTTGCTCCCTTAATACTTTGCTAGGTGTACGCGAGTGCAAATTGGGACAGAGCCGCACTGTGAACATTTATATCTATTAAGCCAATTGAAAGTCCCCTGTCTGATGCACAGAAGAATCCATTGATTTTTAGTTAGTACCAACTGTTCGGTACTGTGCAATTGGCAACATCGCATCGAATATATCGTTGAAGTACCACTTGAGAAGGTTCGACCCCAAGCAACAAACACCCCATGCGAAAGACAGTTTCAACCGTAATCTCGAGTCAACCACCCACAGTCTAACGAAACGAAACCAATTAATACTCTCTACTCAATTCTATGCATATATATAATCGTCAGGCTGGTGCAACTTGTATGTGATCTGTGCATCAATAAACACCTATTCATAAAATTAGAATTTGTGTTTCAAAACAACCACACCCCAATTCACCAACCTTCAAATGATACGTGTCAAAATTTGGCAGCAGTCCTACCATTAGTTTGTGAGATATTGCGATGTGAGTGCAGCTACTTTTCTTATTTGAAAAAAGATGGAAAAAAAAGGATTTCAGGTACTGATGAAATATTGCTTTCTGAAAGGAAAAAATACAGTTGAAGCAAAATCTTGGCTTGATGAAGAGTTTCCGGGGTCTGCAGCAGGAAAATCAACCATCATTGGTTGGTATGCTAAGTTTAAACGTTGTGAAATGAGCACCGAAGACGGCGGACGCAGTGGACGCCCAAAAGAGGCTGTCACCGACGATAAAATCAAAACAGTTCACAAAATAATTTTGAATCACAGTGAAGTGAAGTTGATCGAGATAGCAGACATTGTGAAGATATCATCTGAAGGTGTACATCATATAATTCACGAATATTTGTACATGACAAAGTTGTGTGCAAAATGTGTGCCACGTGAGCTCACAATCGATCAAAAGCAACAACGTGTTAATGATTCTGAGCGGTGTTTGAAGCTGTTTAAGTGCCATAAACCTGAATTTTTGCGTCGATATGTGACAATGGATGAAACCTGTCTCCATCATTTCAATCCGGAATCCAATCGACAGTCAGCTGAGTGGACTGCATACGATGAACCTAATCCAAAGTGAGGAAAACACAACAGTCAGCTGGCAAGGTTATGGCTTCAGTATTCTGGGATGTACAAGGTATAATATTCATTGACTACCTCCAAAAGGGTCAGACCATCAACAGCGATTATTAAATAGCGTAATTGGATCATTTAAAGGATGAAACCGTTGAAAAACGGCCCCATTTAAAAAAAGGTGCTGTTTCATGAAGACAATGTGCCGTGTCAAAAATCAATGAAAACAATGGCAAAATTGCATGAATTGGGCTTCGAATTGCTTCTGCATCCACCGTATTCGCCAGATCTGGCCCCCAGCGACTTTTTCCTGTTTTCAGACCTCGAAAGAATGCTCACTGGAAATAAATTTAGCGCCAAATCAGTTTGCAAAAATGTTATCGAAAAGTTGTAAGATCGCTGTATTGCCCTCGAAGGCAACTGTGTTCAATAATAAAATCGAATTTTGCCAAAAAAATATGTTTTACTATGGTAGACCAGGGACATTTCAATTGTCCTGTTATGCACTTAGTCGAGACGTGAAGATAAACCACACAGACCGACCTAATGGCGCGACTAGCCCTCTCCAGTTGCTCCCTTAATACTTTGCTAGGTGTACGCGAGTGCAAATTGGGACAGAGCCGCACTGTGGACATTTATATTTATTATCCTCAAGGATAATGCCCACTCGAATAAACTACAACGGGGCCCGGATCCTCATGAATGCGGATTTCCCTCATCGTTCTCGATGAATTATACTTGTGAATGTTCACGTGTAATCCTCCTTTATAAATCAATGTTGGTAGATGTAGCCGAGTAAATATTTCCGTTACGTGTGTGTCGAGCTTTATACGAGGATTCATGTGTGGTACGCCTTAACCGTATCTGAATGTGGGTTTTAAATTTTGAGTGCATCCTCTACCTGGAGGTGGTGTAGTTTTCGTGCATATGCGGTTTGAGGATGATTTTATGTATCATAATTTCATAGAAGCTCCGTTTTGCGGTTCTCCTGATGCATTCTTGGAACAGCGCATTCGCCATTTACTAACTCGATTTCAGAAACACGTTAAGTATATTAATCTTTTTGTGAAGAGTTTAGTGGAATAAAGTTTTCAGATCAACTCTATTTATGAGTAACAACACTTCAGTTGATGTTGAGATTACTTATGATTTTGTTAGCAGTTAGGAATTTCTTCCAAATCTTGTTCTCATTCAAATAAAATGAATTATTCGAAAAAACTAAATCATGAAAATATTGACTAATATGTGCTTTTATTAGGCCTAGGACTAATAGTATCCAAACACTTTTACATACTGAGTGTTGTTGAAATTAATTCGAATTTTATAGAATATCGAAAGGCTTTTGAACTTGCTTATTAAAGGTGCTCCTACATTGGAAGTACAAAAGATAATCAGAGATCCCATGGTAATTAAAAAAATGCCCTATGAACACGGACTTTTTTCCTTGAAATGATCCGAGGAATGTGTCATTTTTCTTTGTACCTTCAATTTAGGAACACCCTGTATTTTTTCAGATATGTGCTCATCTGGTTGTTAGAAAAGAATTTCATTTTCAAAGCTCATGAATTCATAAAATAAAGGGTGTTTCATTTGGATACAACCGAGTTCAGGATCTTAGAAATCGCATAAATCCACGACTAAGTGGATATTTAGTTTGTGTGCGTGTAAAATAATCACTCATTAATGATAAAGAGACGGTAATAATGAATTCCAAATCGGACTAGCAGAATCTAGGTTAAGAGTCAAAAAGCACAGCAAATGTGTTGCCATTGTTGGTGAGTAGCGATAGACCGGTTACGCTTCTCATCTTCGATGATACTTTTCCCTATAGTTAACTTAAAACTTCAGATCCTCTCATCTAGATTAATTAACCGACTCAATGACATCGTAATGAGACAAATCCCATATATACAGTTATTTTTCGAAAGCAATCGAATACGCAGAATAGGCACCAACAACGTATGGACTAATGAGCGCCGAGCACGAGTGGGCAGAAATAAAATTGTCTTTCCGAGTAAATTCTGCGACAGCTTGCACGCTCTCAAGTCCCCCCCCACCATCAAAGCAATGGAAAACATAGTTGCATTATCATTTCCATCCATCGTAACGAATTGTAGGGGGGGGGATACAAAGCGAAAGCCGGGAGTATAACACAATGACATTATCCTTTTCTGCTAGGTAACTCGACGTTCGGTCGGGTTGGGGCTGCAAATAATGTCCATAGTTCTGCGGCATTAAATAGCGAGCGCTCTCTCTGCCGGTATTATCAGACCTCTTGCGGGGCGAGATCTACGATTTTTAATCCGCAGTTGTTATATTTCACGGATATTTATGACCCACCTCTGCGAAAAAACGACTCAGCTCGAATTAATGCAGACCGAAGACTTTAGATCTGGGAAGTTTGCGAAGTGTAAAAGAATAAAATTACGCGGAATGGTATCTTGGCGGTCTGCGGCGGGTTCGTCGTTTCGGCTGCCAAGCTCCTGGGCGTTGTTTAATTGAATTTTTCGGAGAACCGCGGTGTAGTTTAGGTCGGGGATATCTTTGTGATTTTAGGAGGAGAATGGAATATCGCAAAACCGACGCTGATCACCATTGGGACCACAGTATTTCAAGGATATTGGGAAACATACTCTTAATATTTCGATGATTACAGATCCAAGTGGGATGAAATTTTGGGAGTAACACGTCGCTTGGCGTAACTGAACCTGACACACTGATAGCCCTACCTCTCCTATTGAACAAAGCTAGGCGATTGCTTCCTTCAGACGGTCCAATTATTGACAGTACAGTTTCGAGTTAACAGTATGCCTTAGGGGAGCAACTCATAGTAGATAATTCTCTTCCAATCTCACCAAATACACAGCACACCTTCCTGGCCGTCAATCCTAGCTTGGCCACCGTTTCAGACAGCTCGCTGCGTTTCGACCACAACCGTTTTCACTTGACGTTGTCGTAAGTTATCCACTTCTCATCATCAGTCACCAACCGCTTCAAAAATGGGTCGATGCTGTTGCGATTCAGCAGAGATTCGCAGATAGAAATTCGGCCAATGAGGTTTTGTTTGCGATAACTCATGATACCTATACTTAGAGCTTCTTCTTGAAATGCAAATGGTTCCAAACGGTTTTTTGTGCAATCTTTAGCTCTTGGGAAATCGAAACAGTGCTTACATAACGGTCGGACTCGACAATATCCATGATTTTATCGACATTTTCGACAATTGGTCTTCCAGAGAGTGGTGCATCTTTGACATCAAAATTATCGGTACGGAATCGACGAAACCAAAATTGCGCATAATTGGCTGTTATAGTATCAGAACCATAAACACAATTCACATTTTCAGCTGCCTGGCTTGCATTGCTGCCTTTATCGAAGTAAAACTGTGAAATATAGAGTATTTTCTCTTTGCTAGTGTTCATCTTTGACGCGAGCTCAAACTGAAATGAGTCAACTAATCACAAAACTGTCAAAAAAGTTTTTGTTGTACGAAATCTCATTTTTCTAATGCCATCTAGTGGACAATTCATGGATTTCTTTTCACTATACCGAATATTTCTTGCAGGACTTCGTCTATTAGGAACAGTAGGTTGTCTATAAATTCAAGACACAAAAACCCAGAACGTCCATCATGCAAATCGTTCCCTCCGCAATATTGATGACCATCTGAAGACGTCCGCTCAATATTTGATCGCGGTAAACCGTCCAAAATAACACATTTTTCGCCACACATACCTCATGTAATTTGCAAAACCGTGAATTCTTCGACGCCGCTTCACCAAAAGCGTCGACCGTTGCGAGGCATCCAAATTTCATGATGTCGCCGTCCTTGCCGAGCCCACCTGCTGCTTCGCCCCACTAGCAGGCACCAGACGGAAGGATTTTAGCATATTATCAAGGAATAAACTCGCTTTACTGTGGATTCTGAATTAGATATAAGACCGGTTGTGCTAACTCGCGATTTTACGGCCAGGGGTGGGGGGAATGGGTTTCGAATGGGCTTATGTGTCCTTGGGAATTAAGCTGCGAATTATTGCTGATGCACTAACCGTTTTAGAGAAAGAACTGTGTTGTTTGTGTGGGTGATCGAGCAAGAGGTATTTTTTTCAAGAAGAATTTTTCAACAGCTTGCGCGAGAGTTGTGTCAAGCTGTCATGTGTTTTGCATTCAGTATTCATTCATATTTCATCATGGATAGAGAACCGGAAGTTACTTTACATTAATTCCGTCTTGAATCATAATTAAACTTCCAGATATGTTGGAGTTAAACTTGATTCTTCTTTGAATTTCGAGGTCCACTTGAAAAAGTATCCTTCAAAAATTAGCCAGTTCTTCATGGGGTGCTGATACCAGCAGCCTTGGCTATGTTTTTTTCTTTTTTTTTTCGTTGGTCCTTCAGAGAAAGTTCTAGGTTTCAATCATCCTAGGAACATTTGGTGTCTTTCAAATCGATTTAGGACTGGTCAAGATCCTTGCAATAGTATGCTCTTCAAATGGCATTTTATTGAAAGCCCACTATGTGAGTGTGCTGTAGGAGAAACCATTGACCACTTGGTGAATACTTTTTCAATTTATGAATTTCATGGTGGTTTCCAAGGTATCCATTCAGTTTCAGACTCTTGTTTAGAATGGATCGCTAACTTCAAATCAATATAATGAAAACTAATATTTATTACTCCTTTCTGGTTTTTAATTTTTTGTTTTCAGAACTAATTAATCGTTGGTGAAGAGAAAGGATGTAGAAGATTTTGTTTGTATGAAGAGGAAGCCTTCCAATATAAAAATGTCAGTTTATTCTGTAAACAAATACACAAACCAGTCACTGCACCTATACGGGGAGACAGAGCTTGTGCTGTTCTCTTGTATCATACGTTGAAATGTAGGATGCCCCTTTTACATTTCCAATGCTGATACTGAGTTAAATCTACCCATGCTTTGATGTTTGAAGTTGGTAACTGGACACTCAATCAAACCAATCAGATCCTTGAACTCAGTACTTTTTGACCGAACACACACAAAATAAAACCCGAAGGATTGATGGAGACATAGCACACCAAAAAAAGGAGAAGAATCAGGATGAAACCGTTCGAACCCCTCACGAAACTCCAGATAAATGTCTCATATCTGGCTCCTTTGGCAGAATAAAAAGTCCGGTTGTCACAGGACCCCGAGATATTCTTTAATGCGAATCTGATAACCGGTGATGACGGTGACAGGGCAGGGTCTCTCCCCCTCCCCTCGACCGCCATTCATTCTGTGGACATTCATCTTTACTGACGGTCAATTTAAATGTGGCATTAGCCAGAATCGTTCCGGCCAGCGCCGGCGGTCTCTCGGACATGAGGGGATGTTTTGGGCCGGTTTTCCTGGGAGAATTCACTCGGTGTCCGGAGTTTTTGCTTCTGTTGCACCCGCACATAAATGTGTTCGGTCGGCAAGATCGATTGGGCACGGTGTGTGGCTGTATGGGATCCTTGCGGTCGCATGTTATTTCGATCTGGCTCTGTAGCGTTTCCATTAGGGGAGGCTGCCGTTTTTGCCGTTTTTGGTTGGTGGGATTTGAATGCGTTTGGATCTCTGATTGTTTGAGTGTTCGCTTGATGGAGATTTATGGCTGATAAAGTTTGGAAGAAACTGTGGAGTAGGAGAGGATGTCATCTGATATTTATTAATGATGATTCATCATTCTATGAGATTCAGTCCTGGTTCACAAATGTCACCTCCAGTGTTAGTACCACACCTTGAAAGATACGCGTCAACATTTATGATCGTAGAGTAATAATAATAATAATAATAATAATAATATACCATGCTCAAATTGAATTCCCTGGAATCCAACAGCTTATTCATCACATCTGGCCTCCAGGGATTGCTGACCTTTGGCAGACCTAGAAAGCATGCTCCAGGGAAAAAATTTTTTGATGTCTAGAAAAATCCAGCTTTCAGATACAATCAAAAACCAAAAAACTCTGAATTTGATTACCGCAATAGTAAGCCACTAAGCTAAAAAACCTGAAATTTTCCCTTGAACAATCAGACCGAGGAAGCCTTCAGCATTACAAAAAAGATTAAATCATTTAGTCAGAACATTCCAGACGAGTTAAAATTTTGTTGAAATACAGAAAAGTATTTCCAAGCTTCTCGGAAAATCTCATGTTAATCGCGGTGTGAAAGCAATAGAAAATTGAAACAGATTGAACCAATGACGTGAAATGAGGAGTTTCTGAACGCTCGTTAATTCATGACCTAATTGCGCCCTTGAAGGCCACATAAAGTCTAATTGGAGCTTTAACAAACGAGAGCTAAAAATCTTTAGACTATCCTCGTTTCTTTTTAGTGAGTTGTGAATGTGATGAAATAATGATTGTTGAACTGAACTGTTCGACTGAACACAAACGAAAAAGAAGATATATCAAAAAGTATTGCAAGCCAGTGTTGAAACTTGATTCTGTTCATCATTAAATTCAATAAACAACTGAATACAAATGATATAAGATTGAAGCGTTCGGATATTCGGAAGTAATACATAATGTTGCCATTATAATCATTTTGAATCGTACCATTCCTATTGAATAACCCTTTACATATAGATATTATGACTTGAGGTATTTATTCCCTGGAGTTATCCACTTCTAGTAATGTGATGAGTGACGCGCCATCTAACGACCAAAACCCACAACCATAATCTTCAAGGCCGCGACAACGCAAACTTCAATCTCCGTCGAACTGAACAGAAACGCTATAAAAAGGATCCAAAAAGTGCGCGGATTTTCAATCGCCATTTCATCATTCCCAAACCAGTGCTCTTAAACGGATCGGGCGCATAAAATTTTCAATCCGCCAAACATCTGAATACTCGGAAAGATGAACCACAGCCACGGCGTTTCCGGCCATTTCATCGGCTACATTTATTTCCCCCGCCAGTCGTCGTAACGTATCGCGGGCCATTTTTCGCCGGAATAAAGTAACGGGTTTACGTCCGTTACGCAGCTCAAATGAAGCGTCCATGATCCACTCGGGGGCCGAAGACGGCAGAAACAATAAATCTAATTTATTCCCGACCGTAAAAACGGGCCGAAGCCGTTCCTTGAATATCGGGAGGAGAAATAATTACTTCGAAAATGATGGTCTCGTGGACGGAAGAAACACCTCTTCCTGTCGAAATAGGGGGGGTGGGGGAGAGGGTGGTTCTCGTAAGTCTTCGGAGGGTTTGGATGAAGGAGGGAAACAAAAGGTTTTAGATGGCAGTTGCTCCCTTCTTGATCGTCTTGCATAGATATGGTCAGAGAATCGAGTATAGCAAGAGACAATGACTCCATTTATGAGAAAAGGTTTTATTTATTTAGGATTATTGTTATTTCAATATATTTATAACTCACTATGGAAACTGAAGTTTAAAAATTGTTAAATTGTTTTATTAAAATCATTGTGTCCTAAATGAGCGAGCTTCCTCATTTCTAATTATAAAATTCAAGTCGTTCCTTCAACCAATAAATGTAGGCTTGGTTTATCGACCGCCTAAGGGTGTGATTCCATAATATGGTCCATCTTAGACTTCTGGTAGACGTTGCTAGTTGCACGATTTAGGCACTTTTTATTTTTTGGAGTGTTCGCGACCTTTCTGACTATTATAAACCTCGACTGACTCTTAACTGGTAACCGCTGACTATCTCCCTGTCCGATTCCACCATGGTTATCTGTTTTCTTCTCCTCCATCTCCCGGTGTTGGGGTAAAGTACCAAATACCATCCTGTTCAATGAAAAGCTTTGACTACCTCGACAACAAAATACTTCATAGTTCCTTAAAATTTAGTTGATGTTCACCATAGGAATATTCTCAATGCAAGAATGTCTTGCACGTAGTACGTTTATTATAGGCATGTGGTACTTATCATGTTAGTTTTCAAGCGTTTCCCTTATAAACTTTTTAAGATCCACAACGAAAAAATGGCTACGTTGTAAATGAATTGAAAACAACAAGCCTTCGACGCTTTAAGGGAACAACAATTGGGATCCTACATCTCTTAAGATTCACAACAGAAATTGATTCCGTTGTAAATCAGTTGAATGCTTCCTACACTTTGAATAACTAATAAATATTCAAGCATATTGGTAACCATATTTGAAATATTTACAAGAAACAATAATTATGATCTTATATGAAAATCCAAAAAAAAAAACGAATCTTTGACATGAATCAATAATCTCAATGAAGATTCCGCAGCTTGCGTAAATAATTGACCCCACTCAATGAACGCAAAGTTATAAAATCAAAGCACCATTAAAAATAATAAAAAACGATAAGAACATACGACGCCAGACATGAAATCACCATTCCTCATTCATCCGAAGGGAATTAGAAGATTACATTTTAATTATACCCCCTAATTTTCCAGCGACTTGAATTGCCCTCGTGCTGAGATTTTGATTTAGTTCCCGGTTTTTGTTCGACCCCTCCCGGCTTGGGGCAAACACCAGAAGTTCTGGATTGAACTGCCGTCGCTGCCAAGTTGAACATTCAGTCTAGAGCGATTACTTTTTCCGAAAGTCTAATTGAAACCAACTTTGCGGAATGTACAATGGGAACAGTTGAGATAGGACCAGGTCAGGAGGGGATCGTTCGGAAGGAAAAAACCCTCTTTTCTTTTTTCGGAGGACGAGGATTGGAGTAGGTTTTCCTTCTTTGCCTCTCGGATTTTTGAACGTGAGGAATTTTAGGACTTTGTCTACAGGTTGATGTATAAGGAGAAAGGAATTTTTGTAATTCTCGAAAGTTGCCTTCAGTGTCGCTCATTGTGCAACACGTCACTCAATAATTCTAGGGTCTGGAGCGCAGATGACAACGCCATACCAAAATATAATATATGTATTTTTGTATTGAAGGGCTTCCTCTCCATCCAAAACAAAATCTTCTCAATCCTTTCCTTTACCAACGCTTGACGACTTTATAATTGGATCTGAAAACAAAAGAGAAAAAACCAGAAAACGGTTCACCAACAGTTAATTAATTCTGAAAACAAAAAACTAAAAACCAGAAAGGAGTATTAAGTGTTAGTTTCCATCATATTGATTTGAAGTTAGCGATCCATTCTAAACAAGAACCTGAACCTGAATGGATAGCTTGGAAACCACCATGAAATTTATAAATTGGATAAAAGTATTCACCAAGTGGTCAATGGTTTCTTCTACACTACACTCACACAGTGGGCTATCAATAGAATACCATTTGAAGAGCATACTATTGCAACGACCATGACCAGTCCTAAGTCAATTTAAATACACCAAATTTCCTAGAAAGATGGAAACCTAGAACTTTCTCTGAAGGACCAACGATTAGGCTTTTGTTGAAAACCTTATGAGAACTCCATTCCAAACGCCAAATTTTCTTGTCACTTCCATTAGATTGAAGGAAAGTATTAATCCATAAAGGTTTGCGTGACTTATGTATATCTGGTAGTTCTAGTATCTGGGAGGTAAGATACAATTGGAAATAAGTTCGGGTAGAAATGAAATTTTTCTCAATATTTTTTAACTGAGACCTGTCTACGAATATGAGGCGGTAGTATATGTGATAGCTCTAGTAACCAATGAAGAGGTGTAGATTTAACAGTTCCACTGATAATTCCCATAGAAATGTTAAGCTGTGCATCAATTTCATGAACATGAGCACTATTAAACCAAACAGGTGAACAGTACTAAGCAGCAGAAAAAACCATAGCCAAAGCTGCCGTAAGAAATGTGCTGGCATCAACAACTCATGAAGTACCTACTAATTTTTGAACAATATTATTCCTTGACTTGACAATTTCAAACGTTTTAGATATTCCACATTCAGTTCATAGCAGCAGGACCTCAAAATTGCGATTACCAAACATTGCACCACATATTGCATCGCATCATAGTAACACCATCTCCTCGCAAAATATTTTCGAATACTTGAGAGACGCCAACCATATCCAAGTGCGCTTCACACAAAATGGCATCCTGCACAATCCCCTTCCTCACTTCTCCATTTCCGTTCCCTGCATCCTGCAGGAACGATATTCGGCTGCACAGATCCATCCGTAAATCCCTCACCGTCCATCCTATATCCAGAGATGAGGGAATAATCGATCCCTTCTTTGTGTGCCCAAATAATAATTTCCCGAGGACCGGGGCAACCGTTCCATATTCTTGCTCCTTAACTCGATTGACTCATCGAATCAGAAAAATAATTATGTTTGCAGAACGGAGGCATCGTTCGAGAATTAGAGTGGATCGTCTGAAAGGCGGACCCCAATCAGCTGTAAAACTTTGAATAGGTTCAGTTGAAAATTGGTCCACAGTCTCCGGGGGATTTCCGAAGTTTGCGAGGCGCGATGAGTTTCAATGTTGTCTTCGGGATTGAGTTGGAAATGGGGAATTTTAAGTTCGTGCAACGGGATCATCTCCACGAGATCCGGTTTGTGAGGAGTCGATAATTAGGGTGGTGGGGCTGTGAAATGGAAGGTTGCGATGATAGCTGGAAATATGAAATTCGAATTGTCACATATAGATTGATAGAGTTGTAATTACAATGTAATTACGTTAGCTTACAACAAAAATACACTCATTAGTATATGTACACAATAATTATCAATTAGCGTTCTCTTGTAGAATTTTTTTATTTTCTGTTTCAGGCATAATAATAAAACAATGTTTTGCCCTCATTACTATTTTAATTCGTACTATTCCAATCGGAAAACCTTTCATAAGTTTTACCTCCAAATCCGTCCCAACAATATGGCAAAACATACCCACCGCCTCCACAACGAAGCCAACGTAAGATTGCGGGCAAAGAAAAACGTTAACATCAGCTCCCTGACACCTGAATTGAATTCCGTTGATGGGGAGATATGCATATGAGCAGGAAACTAATTTGTTGGAACGCACGCACGGGGGCGCTGGAACGAAGATACGAGAATGAATCGCTGAAACATTAACAGCCGAAATTGGTTCGGTAATCAGATTAACACTGGCACATGAACTTTAATACGTTTCCGTTATTTCACGTTTCGTTCTGTGTTGTCTGAGGATCGATAATGGAATTACTTAGGGGAGGGGGTGGGGCTGATTTCCATCGGAATTTGCAGTGGAAAACTCTGGAATTAAGAGGGAAAAACTATTTTAGCGTGAATTAGTTTTTCTTCGCGGGAAGTTTGGTACCTCACCTTCGTTTTGGAGGTTTTGTTCGAATGGAAACTGCTTGTAATGATACAAATTTTGGGGTTTTGTGGATATTTGTTTTGAAATAATGACTAATGACTTTTATATCATTTTGACGATAATTTCATTGAATTAATTCCAAAATGTCACTGAGTCTATGTTTCAATGTTCAAAACGAATGTGCTTTTCACTCGTATCTCTATTACGTCGAATTTTGCTAAAATTAAATTCATACCCATTCCTATCTACAGGCTTGTTTCAATCCAGTTAGTAAGCTATGATGAATGAATTAATTATAAGTTCTGGTAATTATTTATGCAATATATAGTGAAGATTCGATAAACTGGTAGAACCATCACAAAAAGTAAGACCACAAGAAAGACCTTGTATTTCGAAAACAAAGCGCCCATCATTATTGAACCTTTCTTCTTAAAATTATCCAAGGAATTTTTTATTTTTTTTTGTATCTTCAATATGAAATATCCTCTAGCTGTGAATTTTATTTCTATGTAAACATATATGGTGTCAGAATGATTTGTAATTTTTCACTGAGATGCTCCATGACCCAGGTCTTGGTCCTGATATAATGTGAGCCTCAAACTCTTAACATTTGTGCAAAATTTGATATCTTTGCATTTCAATTTGAAACAATATGTATTTATAACAAACTCTGAGCGCCCACCACCAAACACTATAATCGTAGGTTGACATGCATTCAATCTGAGGCAGTGCTCGTAGGAAAACTCGAAAATTGTATTGAGGTTGTTATTGATTATCGTAATTGCCTGATCAGATTCAGGTGAAAAAAAGTACATCAGAGTCGCGGCCGCGTAGAAATGAGATGAATAAGATGAGAAACAACGAGAAAATCGACAAACGTATATGTTATACAAAGGAGGACCCAGATTAGACCCTTGGGGCACTCCTGCGGTCAGTTCTAAAAAAGACCTGATACAAACCATTACTTCCCAAAAATATTTATTTTATTCATTCTTCATTTTCAGATTTTTCCCAATTATTTGGATATCCCGTGTGTCATAAGGTGGGACAGTCCAATACTTTGTAGATCCCGATGCCAAGAGCCACCAGCACCAAGTTCCATCACATCACAAAATAAAAACCCCTCCTTTCCATACCTATAAAACAAAAACTGTCACGGAAAGAGATAATTCAATTTGTATATCAAAACCTCCGCGCAGCATACCGGAAATTATTCAGAGAAGAGAAAATATAACCGTATGTTCTTGTCAGGACAACAAATTCAACCCCCATTTCGGCCTCCCAGGCGCAGGCAGTAAAGATGTCGTTCACATATGAAAGCATTCTAACGAGGAACAACTTCGACGCGAATAAAATATCGAAATAATTCTGACTGGGTGAGTCGAATATCCAAATTTATTTGTCGTGGAGTTGGAATACGCGATCATATTCCGGGGTGCAGATATATCAGGCGGATTCCTATGCGTACGAGATAGGTAGGTAATAAAAATCGAATATGAGATATGGGTTTTATTTGCTAGTCGTTCTTCCACGAAATCTGGAATATATCATGGCCTTTGTATACAACCTCCCGGCAGTTTCCAGTGGCTGGAATCGTTCGGTGTTAGAGATATAGGTTCACTTCTTTGAGTATCTTTGTTTGCCGATGTCGTACATTTCTTAACTGCCAAAACCTGGAATATTGGAATATCGATGATGTATGTGCGCCAGGGCATTTACATCAGAGTTATTTATCAGGATGTTGGGGCCAGGTTTGGATGTTGTAGTTATACAGGTGACGTTGAAATGTAGAGTGTATTACTCGTACTTGAAGTGTCCCTGGGTGGTGGTGACGACTATTTTATTTGTCATGTACTGGAATTGAGGCTAGTGAATGAATTATTTCCTCTTGACTGCTACGGAATATAGCAAGGACCATTGTTTTGTGGTTTGACCTAGTAAGAAATTTGAAGCATCCAAAAACGATTCGAATAAGAGGCTGCTAGGTAATGGCTTCAGATTTTGCACGGCTCAACAACCATCTAACTATACAAAAATCGATATATCTTCTGAAATATTTGTCACAGACACCTCAAATACAAACGTTTTCTGAAGATCGAGATCTACTCTAAAACATACTGTTGTTGCTGGACCGTATCTTGCGTCCAGAATAAATGGTAGCTCTGATCGATATGATCAAATTTTTCTTGAAAACTTCAGTTTATAGCCTTTTATTTCTGGAATAATATACTTATCGCTCAACAGCAAGCATTTTCGTGATATACATAGTCGAATCAATCAATCACAGATCACTCGAATAAAACGTTTTTCAAACATCGAGTTCTGATCTAAAATATAGTGAGGATTCAAGGGCGTAGCTTACGTCCAGAAGAAGTTGCAGCCCCGGGAATATTATCTATTTTTTCTTCGAAAATTTCCGATTTTTACCTATAACTTCTGAAATAAAGTACTAATAGCCCAACTGCAAGCATTTTCGTGATATACATAGTCGAATCAATCAATAAAAAATGTACAATATTGCCATGAAGGAACTTTAATTTTTTTTTCAATTTCCTTATGGTTAGGTATCCCCATTCTACATGGTATCTCCATCTGATAATACATAAGACCCCTCAACGTTTTTGAAACATCGAGTTCTGATCTGAAACATATTGAGGTTTTAAGTGCATAGTTGATGTCCAGAAGAAATTCAAGAATTTTTTTTTTATCAAATTTCAGATTATTACCTCTTATTCATAAAACAATGTATTAATCGCCCGACTACAAGCATTTTCGTGATCTAGGTAATCGAATTAATCAATGAATAGGTACAAAATTCCCATGAGGAAACGTTTAATCCTTTTTGATTGAAGGTATGGAAAATTCTGCAATAATTTTTCGACAAAAAATTTCTGGGTGGGATCGAAATTCGGCAAATTAGGGGTCGTCAATTGGAGACCGCTCACCGATTTAACGTAGACATCACAGTTTTGAGGAAATTTGAATTCGAAATTCGGTAAAAAACTGAAAATTGAATCTCTATCCAAGAATCGTTATTGTTCTAGAGTAATAAGCACTATAAATTAAGCAGAATGAAAGCCTTTAGTATTATTATTATATACACATATCGTAGGAAATTATATCAATGTGAATAATTCAAAATATCACATTTCGAATATTTCCTCTATGAATTTCTCCATTGTTATATCGGAAGCACAAATATCAACATATATCAACAAAGAAAATTTGAAACATGTCAAATTCAAGTGGGTATTGTAGAAAATGAATATTCTTCTTCAAACAAAATTAGTCATTTAAATTCAAAATACCTTCAAGATATAAGATGAGACAACAGAAAATACGAAACCAATGTGATAAATACGAATTCTTCCCAATCTCATGTCCTTCCCAATATCAGAAAAATTTCATAGAGCAGAGGAGCAGAATGAATTTGTCACGTAGCCACCGACGACTCGTTTGTATTCGATTGGATCGCTCAACAACCGTAGAATTGGATCGTATCAATTCAACATTTTCTCCAGCTGAAAATGCCGATACGTATCCCCATTCTACATGGTATCTCCATCTGATAATCCATAAGCTGCTCCATTATTGTCGTCTGTTCACGAACCGTCGTACTTGAAATATAACCGAATATATTTGTCTATCGATCAGGTAGGCCGGTATCGAGAGGGAGGTTGCTAAAAATCACACCCGCCTTTATCTATTAAATGTTAGCTCACAAAACCATACAAAAACCATACGGTTTTGATGAAATTCGAAATTGGGTAAAAAATAGTGAAAATTTTATATCTATCCAAGAATCGTTATATTTCCTGAAATATTTGGCTCAGACCCCTCAAATAGACGTTTTTCAGAGATAGAGTTGTGATTTAAAACATAGTGAGGTTTCAAGGGCGTAACTCACGTCTAGGAGAAGTTACAGCCTCGGAAATATTATCAATTTTTTCTTCGAAAATTTCCAATTTTTACCTATAACTTCTGAAATAATGTACTAATCGCCCTACTGCAAGCATTTTCGTGATATACATAGTCCAATCAATCAATAAATAAAATGGTACAATATTCCCATAAAGGAACCTTTATTTTTTCTCAATTTCCTTATGGTTAGGTATTCCCATTCTACATGGTATCTCCATCTGATAATCCATAAGCTGCTCTATTATTGTCGTCTGTTCACGAACCTCCGTACTTGAAATATAACCGAATATATTTGTCTATCGATCAGGTAGGCTGGTATCAAGGGGGTGGCTACTTTAAATCATCCCCGCCTTTACTGCCTATTAAATGTTAACTGATATGGATTTCTGCTGACAACTGAAAAGGGTGTTTCTAATACGCCGTAAAAATGTTTTCCTTTTAATGGATTCTGGGCCACGGATTTTTACTACCCCATAACAATTCCTCAAGTCTAGATATATTGGGTATTAAATGGGATCACCCTCTTCCAGCTGAATATATTCCGATGGCTTCGAGGTTAACGATATGGCATCGACTACAAGCTTCAAGCTTCTGAGCGTTCTCATCTTCATTGTAGAATGGGAAGATAAAGAGATGGAGTACTTTGGAACTAGAGATGAGCGATACCGTGATTTCTAGATCACGTTGTGAAACGTGAACGTTACTTTATGATATCAGTGAAATTAAAACGTGACGTGATCACCGTTTAGGTTGCTCGTTATTAATATTCGTATGAATCACCCAAACCTTAGCTCGTTTATCTCTGCAACTCGAATTGATCACTATTATCATTCAAAGCAAAGTAAAATTAATGAAAAATGATTATGAAAACATCCATTTTTCTTACATTTTCAACTCTTTTCCTTGTTTCAGCTTTAGTTAGGAACGTAACAGAGGATGTCGATTCTTCACATGTTTCCTCAAATTTGAAGAGGTGGTTTTGAAAGAAAATTCCAACTTGCATAAATTACAAGTAGCATAATTTACATCAACTTCTGTGAAGAAAGCCCAAAGATTGCTGGTCTTTCGCCCGTTATTATACTTTCGCCTATTATTATTATGTCTCTGACGTGCTTTCGTTCATTTTTTATAATACAGTACCTTTTTTATTGCTTCGGTCGGCAACTTCAATTCAGAAAGAATTTCTTTGGGGTTGCTTATCAAAGATAAGCATAAAATTAGAATTTTATTGCCACCACCAATTATGCAGTAATTCAGTAGTTATTATTTGTTTGTAGCAAGTATTTATTGTTTAACAAGTCCTACAAAAATACTTCCTGAAGCAGGCGAAGTTGCCTGCGGATGCTGGAAATGTCATGAATAAACTCAAAATATATTGAAATGAATACCTAAATATATCAGAAATTCAAAAAACAAACTTCAAGCGGGTCAAACAGCGGGAAACAACCGATGACACTAGGAGAGCAAAAATTGCCAAACCTTGGATTTCAGCAGGTAGATACAGAAAATAATAAATATTCTGCTTGTTATAAATTCGGCAATAAGAAAAAATATCGGATTCCAACTATTCAAATTTACATATTGAATCAGGAATCACTCAAATAAATATATTTCATTCAATATAAAATACATTCATAATGATATAGTAAAATTGTGGATTTGAAAATATATTACAATCCGACAACGTAATCTAACCATGTTGGGGACATGTAAATATCGCGTAAACTCCCTCTATCTATGTTTATTACTCTATGGTTTCATCGGATACATTGGGGTATGAAATTTCGAAAATATCTGATAATTTGTTGGCTAGATCAGTACTTTTCATTATACAGCTCAATTTCAGTTTCGAGAACTACCGCGTGAGAAGTTATAAACGACGTTCTCTATCCAAACTTCCCCCTTTGTTCTAGAAGAATGTACAAAATAATTTTCACCTTAATTCAGAGGATTCTATGTCTGCAGTTAAGTGCAGACATTATTTACCAACTTAACCTTTTTGATACGATCATTTTACGACTGAGTGTCACGCATAAGAAGCATTAATGCGATAAAATATAATTCCATCAACACTTTGCCAAGAGTGAGAAAACTTTTTATGAACTCCTCAGTAGACATGAAAATTGGAAAACTTTCATTTTCACATATACCTACCCCGCTATCGAAGGAAATTACGTTTTGGTGTTCATCAGCCTTTATTAGATCTTGAGTGGGAATTCCACCGAATATGGTTCCTTTTCTCTTCGAATTTAGCTTTTGATTTGTAAAGAACGATTTTTGTTTGGTGTATATTTTGAATAATCAGTTTATACGTCACTGTCATGTTATCTATCAAACTCTAAATTGATCATATTGAACTCCACCATGAAGTATTCATTGTTAAATCTTAAGCATAAAATGAATGTTTGAGACGCTGTATAGCCTGAAAGGATTTATTTTAAAATTCTTGCTTAGATAGTCGATATTGAATTGTCATCTCAAAGATACAAGAGAAGTCTGATTGATTCAACATTACACAACCACCTTGTGTGATGACAATAAATTTGAATAAAATTTGAAAATTTGAACACAGTAGATCACATTTTGCCTTAAATTCTTCACGACTATCAGCTTTTACATCCAATGATGTATCATACGCAAACAAAAGTGAAATACACTCAATGAGACACTGTAGTAAGTCATTGAGGACTATATGAAGAGTAGTGGCCCCAGGAGTGGTCCCTGGGGGATGCCTAATTTTTGTGATATTTCTTGAAAACACAAATATGAAGCGATGAGGGAGGTAGTTCAGAATATAGCTAAGAAACATACCTCAGAAATCAATCTGATACTACTCATCGATTAAAATTGTATGCCGAAGGCAGTCAAAGCACGAGTAAGGTCAAAAAAGATCCCGAAACACTTGTACCTCCATCCATAATGTCTTACACAAATTCTAAAATTTTCTGGGTCGATGTTCCCTTCCAAATAAAAATAAACGATCTTCGGAAAAATTCATAGGGTAGCTTGGGCTACCCGTTGTACCATGACCTCTCGTGTTAGCATAATATGCAGCTTCCTAAAAAATTTCGAGGAAAAATCCATTTACAAATATTTCCTTCTCTTCCAAGAACCATCAAGTGAATTTATAACTTTATCAATCAATACAATGTCAGCCCCTACTTATGTTACAGTTGTTCCTCTAATGACATAAAAATTGCCGCAAATACATTCTGTAGGTTCCTGTAATTACTAAGGGCTCTGTATCTAGTTCTGGCCTAATTCGTAACAACCAGATCGTGATGAAACGTTCAAAAATTTTAAGCACGTCAGCGGTTTGTAGGAAGATCACGAATGCAATATGCTAAACACCAAAGTACTTCGGCTTGGTTGGAATATGGAAATTCCACATTTGCAGAGATGGCTCCCTATGTTCTTGTCAGAACTATGATACATTGCATTAATATTGGGAGATGTATATGCGTTGAATGCAGCCTGCAATAAACACATACAATATTTATCGAAGATATCCCATGAATATTCAGGGTATCGCTGAATTGGTTATAGGAAAACGTTGGTAGGTGTTTCAGATCTATGAGTTCGATTAGCGAGCACAGTTCGAATATTGGTGGTAGGTATTTGAATGTATAGCATTGTTGGGGAAGATCTGCCGGGGTAGCTGAAATTTTCCCATTTAATAAACAGCTCTTCAGAATTTATCACACAATTACAAAAGGGGGAAACACCAGGAAAATCGATTAAAAGGAAGCTGTGCTAACTCTTGACCTGTTCAATAGGCGGTGCTGCAGAGCGTAAGATAAAGCAAGATGATTTTGATTAAATTTTAAATACACTTTTCAAAGCTTTAATATTGAATATTCAAGTGGTTATTGTACATAAAAAGCTGAAATTGAATTTAGTCGCTATTTCTACGTGAATATAGAGTAATTTTTTCTGATATTCTGCTTGAATTTTTCATGTTTCTGGTAACGCCGATTCATATGGAATTATACATCAAGCACTTGAATCAGTAAGTTTCGATACTAAGCAGGAAAAATGAAAATAATAATACGGTTTACAGATAATTTTTTAATTTTGGGAAAAGTACCTCCTCGAGCGGGACTCGAACTTGCAACCTTCGAATCACTAGTCCGATGTCCTAACCAATCGAGCTACCGAGGAAGTTGCAATTCCACCGCATACGAAGAATCCTTCCCCCAGAATTGAATGTTAGTAGTATGTAATACACTACGAACTTTATTTATAGTTCACAAGGGTTTTTTGAGAGTTAATGTTTGTAAGAAACGTATTCACTGTCAGTGATCATCACGACTCTATTAACCTTTCTTCCCGCGTCGTCGATTTTGAGAGAAGGGTTCTTCGTATGCGGTCCCTTGGTAGCTCGATTGGTTAGAGCATCGGACTAGTGGTTTGGAGGTTGCGGGTTCGAGTCCCGCTTGAAAGGTACTTTTTCCAGAATTGGAAAATTGTTTGCAAGACGTAACATTATTTTCATATATCAACAAACAGACTTTAAACCATAATTTTCATAATAACGAAAGTAAAATGTCTACTGATACTAACTGCAAGAATATCTAATTGTCATCCACAGCAAATTATGTATTTGAACCCCCAAACTTTCCACTCCGGAACTAGGTCGGCCAATTCATCAATTGATATTCATCGCCCGATCCCACAATAGGAAGAGTTAGTTGACCAACTATTTTCAACAATTCAACACGTACCTAATACCCGAATTATTTAACAATGATTCCGAACACGCCTCCTTAGTGATTTGTGGCACGAATTCCGATATAATTGCACTCAATGAAATTCATTATCGATTTTAATTAATTTCCTCATGTCAGCATGATTTATTTCGGGTGACAGGCCGCACGCAAATATGTATATTCGAAACAGTATAGTGGAATTTTCGACAAATTAGTAGCATAAAAGATTAGCCTCGTCCAATTCGCTATTTGACAAACTGAGTCACGCCTTTTCAGCTCTTTGGACGGAAATAGGTTGACCATTTCATACAGAATTATTTTATATGATTCTGGTTGTGTTCACAACAATGGTGTTCACTGGAAATAATTTAGATTGTAGAGCTTTCAAACGTTGTGTTGCAAATTGGCGAATGCGTCGGTATACAGGTATCACTTAAGTTGTTCAGGGCTGACTCTGGAAAATTGAAGAGGGGATTTGTATCTAAACCAGAACTAAAAGATCTTTCCTTGAATACATAGGCCTCAACTTTGCTTCCGCCGTTTTCTCCGAAATTCGAGGCTTTATTGTAAAAAAACTGGTTATACATTTACGATTGAAAGTATTGTCTATAGCTGGCCACTACTTTCTCCCATTTTTCGGGCAGCGTACGAATCCCGCGATAAAAAAACTGTCCATCTCTTGAGGCGCTCCACGAATCGATTCAATTTTTACTTCTCCATAAGACCGGAAGTGCTGATCAGCCAGGCCGTGTGCCATTGATCGAAACAAGTGATGGTCCGAGTGGCAACGTCTGGAAAATACGGCATTTCAACGTTCCCAAGTAGGTCTTGACTACTTTTGCAACTAGAGGTCGAGCATTGTCATGCTGCAAAATCACTTTATCATGTCTCTCGTTCTATTGCGGCCGTTCTTCCTTCAATGCTCGGCTCAAACGCATTAATTGCGTTCGATAACGATCGCCTGTGATTGTTTCAGTCGGTTTCAACAACTCATAATACACTACGCTGAGCTGATCCCCTCAAATACTGAGCATGACATTGGAACCATGTATTTGAGAGCATTCGATGAGCCTCAGCTGCAGAATTTTTCAAAATTAAAGCAGAAAATTAAAACCTCCCGCAAATGACGAAAATTTGTCTCTTGAGCTGACAAGTTCAATCGAGAATTACTTGTTAACAAATACCTAAGCTTATTGTATGACATCTTCGATCTATTTATTTCGACTACCACTCAGCACTGCAGCCATCTATCGCAAAATAGCGGAAGCAATTTTTTTTGTATCTCCAATTTGGGAACTTCCTTAATTTTTTTTATTATATTACAATACTAGTAAGGATATTCTATGATAAAGTCAGAAAATCAGAATTCAGAATATTCTGAATTATTCATATCACAATTGCATTTTAGTGAAAAATCGAACATATTGCAACAAAAACTGAGAATTGAAAAAAATAATCTTTCATTGGAGATGAAAATCTCTACCAGTTATCGTACTACAGTATGAACTCATAAATATTGTAATCAAAGGTGAGAAAAGAATGAAATGATAAATGAAAGGTCAAAACAGACATGAAAGAAGTTGATGAAGATTTTCCATTCATTCTTGATGATTTCTACATAATTCAGTTTGATCATTCCAAGGTCAAACTGGATGGAATCCGGCAGAACTTCATCCTGAAACAAAAACATAGCTAATTCACCAGTTCACAGTCTATTCAACCTATTAAGTGAAGCGAATGTTTCGAAAAGCTCCGATTGTAGAACAACAATATCTGCGGACAAGCCAGCCAGTGTTCCCTTTATTGTAATTGTGAATAATGTAGTGTTATCTCGCATAAATCAGTCGAACTCTAATGATAGAAGCAAATATGCAGACGCAGCAATAGTACGAGTATCAATGTTCATTACGGACATTATGAGTGTCCACTGCATCATATTCGGACTGCGACCTCGATATGCGAGCGAAGCAATTAATGAACGAACATCAAGCAGAAATATTATGGCAATGCTTTTCAAGAGTGATGGACCGATTCCAGGAGTGATGCGACCAACGTTTCGTTGCCCAAATCCTGCTGAATGTGACGTTACGTCGAATTAATACCCTTTCTGTATTGCTGATGATGACTGACACAGGCTATGTTCATTACCAAAACAATTTTTTTATCGTTTCAACAATGATTATGATCCTTAAAATTATTTGGTTCCTAATAATGCATTAGTTACTGCATGGTTTTCTATTTCTATGGATGAAGTTTTTGGTGCATTGAAGATTCATATTGATTAACTAGAAATTCATTAATTTGAGAGAGAACACCACCACGTTACATTCTCGTGATCAAGAATAGGGACAAAAATAATGTGCGGTGTTGCTGAGAGGATCGAATGATTAATAGAAGTTAGGAATATTACAATAGTTCCAACTTTCGTCGAAAGGTTATACTTTACGAGACTTTTTATACATTTTCGCGATATTAGAGTTTTTTTTCTGTGATGATTTTTTGTAGATTTTTTTCACGAATATATTTAAAATACATCAGTGCTTTGCATGAATATAATATCATAAATTCTTTCGCGAAAAACGAAATGTTACCAAAATTAAAATTTTTCTATTCGAACATCAAAATTATTGATAAACTACGTTATATCTTATTGTTTGAAGAAATTAGATGAAAACTGCATAAAATCGTAGTAGGAAGAAATATTTATGATTCCGTTTTGAATTGAATAGTCACGTGGTGGTGTCCCTCTTAAGGGTTCAGTTGTTTTTATACGAGTTTCGGAATATGGGAATCGCAAATGACAGTCGAAGATACCTTGATCATGAAAGACTAAAGAATCATGATGTTATGACTTCTGAAGCCCAATAGACGATAACATTATTTCCCGTCATATTTTAAGTATTGAAATTATTTGCGAAAAAAACATATGAATTATTATGAATTAGAGAACTAAACTAGCATAATCAAGGTTAAAAGTTAGTCGTAGGTAAACGTGCCAGTATCCAATGCAAGTAGCGATAGACTGGTTTCGCTCTTTCTGGAGCTCATCAGTCGCTCAAAACAACATCCATGACGCACCAATTGAAACGAAAAAACGATGTTGGATTATGCGATACTGATTAACTCCAGAAGAGTGAATCTGGTATATCACTTCTCACATTCGATGGCAGTACGTTCCTCTGTGGTTAAGCTTCATCCTAAATTTTACTAGTTCCGTTTTCTTACATACCATTATGTCGCTTTACCATTCATCGTGTATTAAAATTATTGACCTCATTAAAAAATAATTATTTTCTATGATTGTAGTTATTTGTGAAACATATCCACTGAAAATAGATTAACTTTTACTGTCTGTTACAGGGACTGACCCCAACGCCAGCTACTTGGCGACATTGGCTGGTTCTGTCCCAACACTTCACTCACGAATGATGATGGTTTTGTGGTACGTTGGTCATGAGCCACGTAACTGTTTTCATGTTCGTTGTTTTAGTTTTCACCTCTTTAAATGTTGTCACCCTGTATGTTTTATGCATCACTGCACAATAGGGTTTACTGTCATCCGTTCGGCAGTTGAAAATTGACATCGGGTCGATGAACTTTTTCGTTCTTTACCGAGAAAGACGAAGTTAGTGTTCGGCAGTTACTTCTGAATTAAAATTGAAATTTATTCCATTGGATATCGGGAAGTTTCGCCGAGTTTGACCTATATTTTCTGATGTGGAGCAAAAGTAAACTGCACCGAGTTTGTCCGGAAGAATCTATGAATTTTAAATGCGAACTTTGAGGAAGAAATTAATTTCGGAATATGTAACGTTCAGTTTTCTTGTCGTCTTTGGAAACTTACAAATTTACAGAGTAGATCGAAAGTATACCTCAATCAACAAAATTATAGATTATTAAAAGTTATTTCATAATCTGTTCGAAGCATTTATTGATTTCTCAGAATGTAAAAAGTTCGATCGTGGTTTGAATTAGTGTATTTGTTTCTGAAATCTGTAATATCTTTGAAGATTATGTCCAATATGTGTTCTGTGTTTTAGATGTTAGTGTTACAAGCATCAAAGTGTGTAGTTCTTGTTGTGATTCGATGTTATTTTGAATGAGGTTCTTCGATATTTTGAGCTTGCTGCTTACAGTTACTTTATTTGTGTTCCCAATTCACATAGATATTTTTCGAAGAAATAGCAACATTAGAATCAATGAGGGTGGTACACAATTCCATTAGGTAAGTTCTTATGTGAAGTATCATTGAATACAATTTCAAATGTATGTACTTGAATAGTGTGAAATATTCTATTGGGATTTTGTCTGATTAAGCTTCATTATTCTAATCAAAATCAAGATCCCAGTTCACAGTAGGTATACACAGTATTTTACTGAAGAATTAGTAACAATAATACTAAGCCTTGGATATTTATCAACGGTCGAAGAACGTTGTTGTACTGTTGTCACCTCGAAAAACTTGAAGTTACTGTAACTCTTGGAAACATTCCGAGGATTAGAGTCCTATTATTACAACTGCGGTGATATCTATGTACTACTTAGATTTATATAGTTGAGGAGAATAGAATTTTTGAATACTAGTAGTAGTAGTAACTGATATTTATTGTTAAACAAAAGGCCACCGATCTAGGGTCCTTCAGCCTTTTAATTTACATTTTTTTTTTATACTTAAATATAATACATTTTATAACATATAATATTATTCAATTGGTATTCAAAATTTTCAAGAGTGCCTGTGTAGGGTGTTTTCTTGTTGACTTATTTATTCCATCGTCATGGTATTGTTCAATTATACTCTGATGTTCAATGAGTTTAGAATGAAACTTCTTGTTGAGTCTCTTAATTCTTTCATTTATCTGTTCAATTCCTGTCTTTTCATATAAAAGTTGGTTAGGGGGATTATGTAGAATATTATTTGGATGTCGCATTCTTGTTATTTTTCTCAGGGCTGCTGTTTCTGCTACTTGTAGATTTTTCATTGCTCTGGATTTGCAGTTTGCATACAGTGGGTGAGCATATTCAATCAAGGGCCTGCAAATTGCTTTATATATTTTTGCTGCGGTTTGTATGTTGATTCCTTGTGACCTATATGTTAATTTGGCAAAATATGTGGCTCTGGAAATAGTCTTTTTCTTTATCATCTTTGAGTGAGCATTAAAGTTGTATCTGTTGTCAATTTGAACTCCTAAATATTTTATATGAATACTAATTTCATACTGATGAAAGAATATATTGAAATGGAATCCATATTATTTTGAGCAAACAACATAAATTCAGATATCTATGAATTCATTGACTTTAATCGAGGAAAGTCTTTCAAACGAGTGAGAAAACCCCTGAATCATAACAACTTTCAGGAGGCGTAGGTGTATGCGCAGAAGAGACCATATTAGGATTATCTTGTTTATGCACAATTCTCTAGATGTACTCGATGCTAATAATTCAAACCTTGATATTTTGAATTCCTCTACTTCTAGTTAAGTCTTTTGAGTATTTAAGTTCTCTCAAAATTTTTCTGATATAATAAAGGATGTTCGGATGTCCTAATAGTGAAATATATAAGTTTTCTTTGCCAATACTATTGAGTGTTCCAAGCTCAGCTTGTGGTAGCTTCAGGATCTTCCTGGTATAAGTCGGTGAGAGCATCACAAATTTCTTTGTCTGAGCAAGACCTGGAGTGTTTCTCCTGAGGATTTTTTATTGTCCCAGTCCTATTGTTGAACCGCCCCTTATATTGGTTTTTTCCAAGCCCACAGAAGGTCTCAGAACTAAGAGGTGTCAACCTTAATACCCTTCTTGCAAGTTCATCGGCTTTTTCATTTCCTTCAATACCGTTATGCTCCAGTACCCATAGTAGAATTACTTTATTGCCTCTGGCCAGTTTCTTCATGGTATTACGACACTTCCATGTCATTTAACCTTTTGTTAAATACTGACTTTTTATAAGGGAAGGACGATGAAATGCCACTCCCATTGGTTTTGAGTTTTCTTGGATGTTGACTGTATGTGTGTTGGTTCTCATTATTGAAAAGAAGATGAAATCCTTGATGATTTGCAAACGTTTTCTATACCTGATTCAACATAGCTGACCAATTTTCAACAATGCCCAACAAAAACGAAAAACAAGAACGTTATGAAAATTGAACTTCTCTTATTGTGTTCATAAACAGAGTGTACCTTCCATAGATGGTCGCTTCCCCGTTTCCATCCTCTTTTGGCCCAGAGCCAGTTATAAACTGACAGAAGCCTGGAACCCATCAGGATATTGATATTCCGTCATATATTGCCATGCTGTTTTGCACATTCGATTGGACTACTTGTAAATTATTCCCAATAAAGATGTCAATTAGTTGTTTTGACAATCAATTATTTACGGTGGTTCATACAACAGCGAAGAAGATGAAGAATGGCCCCCTCACATTCCATGCGCTATTAGCATATAAATTGAAATTCTATGTTGCGAAACAGGTATGTGTTCTTATTAGCATCTGAGAATGCTATTCAGATTCTGGTTTCAAATTGGATACAGAGCATTTTATCGACTTTTTTCGTTGTTCTCATTTCGGGCGATGGAATTAGAATTTTCAGAATCTTAAAATTCTGTATACAATTTTTATCTTTACTATTTTATCGTTCAGATGGAAGCCATGTTTATAGTCTCATAGCCAATATTCTAAAAGTCTGTGGGACTTCGTCGTATAGTTATAAGGAGCAAAAAGTGCTCTTCTTCGAATGGCAGAGGTTTTTTTTAACGGTAGGTCACCTGACACAATTAACACGTGGTGTGATGAGAAGAAAATAAAACATATTGATAAGAAAGTTTTTCTTTTACATTTTGAGTTCATGAAAGATTTAGAACATTCCACATTATGGACACTTTACTCAATGTTTGAGGAACTAAATCTGAAATTAATATTGCTATTAAATAATCAAAATACAAATTTGATAAAATATATAATAGTAATGTATCACAGAAGATTTTGCCAAATTCTTGGTAGAAGCCGATGGAAAAGAATACTTAATGCCTAAGGTTCCAATAATCATTGCAACCTTAGGCATTAAGTATTGCAGAATTGACATTTCTTCGAGTTGAAAATAATGTATATGAAGAAAGTCATTTTTTGATGATATCGCATTCTCGCGGGGGGATATGTAGAAAATTCTATGAAAATTGTAGCCCAAGAAATATATGGTGAAACATCTAATGCAATGTGCGCATTCCTCGTAATACCAGCAATCAGTATTCATAATAATTAATGAATTTGTTATGTCCCCAACCTTTGATATTACAATTAAATAAATAGAATTCTTTTTGTCACTAATTTTGAAATCAACTTCTTGTTACGAAATACACAAAGTTTAATTTATTCAACTAGTTACAAAAATTGAGATCTCTCATAACGTCCTTCTAACCTAACCTAACTTTTTTTTTTATGGAGGGAAATCCACCTTATGGACACCCGACAAATCTCGACAAGTGTAAAACACCTGTCGACACCTGCTGTGAGGCTCTCCTGAAGAGCATACTCACTAAAAACCTCCATTACACCTCTGCCGAACCCGTAACCTAACCTAACCTAACCTAACCTTATCTTTATTATTACAGTTAAATAAAAAGAGTTCTTTCTGTCACTAATTTTGAGTTCAGGTAGTCGTCACCAATTACATAATAGTTTAATTTATGCAACTAGGTACAAAAATTAAGATCTTTCATAATGTCAATCAGTGTTAAAAAGTGTCACTGCATATATAAAAAATTCATTTTATGTAGAGCATAAAAAACCCTTACACATTCAAAAAAATGCTTGACATGGCTTTATCGGTCGGAAAAGATTATCTTAATAGTTCATCTGGTACAACTTCCTTTTCCAAGTGGAACAATACTTGCTGAATTGGTTCCCATTCAGCGTTCGTGTCAGGTTTTTAATTGATTCAATAAAGACGCACCTTGAGAACTCATTATTACTCGGAAAACATCTGGATTAAGGAACGAGGTCGGCTTTTTCTATTAACCCCGAAGTTACGTAATTGATGAATGGTAGTCCTACGGAGCGGTTTTTCCCCACCCCCTTTTGTGCTGCTCCCATGAAAAATAAACGAGTCGTGGTTGGGTCCCATCGATTTCCCTCCCGTTTGACTTCACGCTCAACGTTTCCTCCGCACACGTTAATTTTTTCAACGATGTGCGTGTTGAACGAGTTGATCTCTTAGGAAGTCGATTATTGTTGGGTTTAATTTTAGGTTGGGCCGTTAATGAGGGAGTTGATTATATTGATTATGAGTTCTTGGTCGGTATTTTTCAATTTTTCAGCTATTAAGAAAAAAAGCTGAAAAACGACAGTCTTTCTTGGTTTGTTGTTGTCGGTAAACCTGAATCAAAATGTACTAGAATAGCATAATAGTTGATGACTACCAGACAATTTTTCAGTTCCGGAGAAATTACCTCCTCGAGTGGGACTTGAACCCACAACCTCCGAATCTCACCAACTGAGCCACCGAGGAAGTTGAAAGTTCCAACCACATACTCGCCCGTGCCTTCGATCGAGTTCCTCTGAGAAGATTGTTGCATAAACTGTGGCACGTGGGCGTTCGAGGCGATGTGGTCGCTTGGATTGGGAGCTTCCTTTCAAACAGGAAGTTTTCGGTCAGAGTGGGCTCAGCTAGGTCTACAATGAGGGATGTTTTGAGTGGCGTGCCTCAGGGTTCAGGACTGGGCCCCATTCTGTTCCTTGTATATATTTCGGATCTGCCGGCATCTATGAGTTCTCAGTGTTGTTCATACGCGGACGATACAAAGCTGTTCAGTTGTCCAACCCATCGTTCTGTCCTACAGGAGGATCTCAACACCCTGGCGAGGTGGTGTGATGACTGGCTGCTTCCGTTAAATGTTCAAAAGTGTAAGGTGTTACATTTAGGAAAGAAGAATCCAAGACTTTCTTATTATGTTGAGGGGCAGCTGATTGAAAATGTATCCGCTCACAATGATCTGGGTGTGATTGTGACGGAGGATCTGTCATGGAGTCAGCATATAGCACACTGCACGAGCAGAGCAAGAAAGCTTCTCTATCTCTTCGGGAGGTCCTTTGCTGGTTGCGATCCTATGACTGCAGCGCAATTGTACAAGACATACATTCGTCCAGTTCTGGAGTTCGCTGGTCCTGTCTGGTATCCCTGCCTCATCAGGGATGCTACTCTACTGGAATCGGTTCAGCGGAGGGCCACCCGAATACCGTATGGCTTTGTGCGTCCAGATTATGAAAGTAGGTTAGCCCTAATGAATATCTCCAGGTTCTCGTTGAGGAGGTTGAGGGGCGATCTCATAATAACTTATAGATCGCTACATAGTCTCTTCGGTTGTGACCTCAGTCATCTTTTTGTGCTCAACTCAAATAATCTCAGAGGACATATGTTCAAACTCTCACGTGATAGATTCTTTACCACCACCAGGCAGTACTTCATCTCCAACAGAGTATTCGAGGTTTGGAACAGATTGCCGACCGAGATAGTTTGTGCGCCTAGTGTGAACAGTTTCAAGAACAAACTTGACTTGTGGGCCTCACAGAATGCACTGTGTTTGTGAAATTAAATTGTTTTTTTTTTGTGATCTTTTTCATTCAATAGCACGAATTTTGTTTTCATCCCTTTCTTCTTATAATTTTTTTTTCAATATTTTTGTAAGCTTGTAATTTGTGACAACATTACTTATTTTAACATATTTTAGAGTTTATAGGCTAAGCCTCAACTCTGTATCACGTTATAATAATAATAATAATAATAATAATAATACTGAGGAATTTATATTTTCCAATGTTTCTAATTCACTAAAATGTTGATATATCTACATATTCTACTACTACAACTTCAACTCTCATGCCCATTTATATCTCAGTCTATAACTAGCCTTGTCAGCAGCATGCCTCTATGTGATCTCATTTCCTGCACCAGATTCAGAGATACTCATTGTTTGGAAGTCCTTCAGGGCTACATCTAATCTCTCCACCTTCAACATGGTCTGCCTACAGGTTATTTCACATCAAGGACGGTATTTCATTCGTTCAAGTCACTATCCTCATTTAAGATGTGTCTGACTTATCTTAAGAACATAATCTTATTTAGGAACAGACATAATTCTACTTGTTTTTCTGTTTGGTTCTTTATATAATTTTCTTATTTTTTCATCATGTTCAATTTTTCATAACCCATTTTCAGAGGTTTTATGTTTTTCAAGGATTTTTAAGTGCAATTAGTGTTTTCCTTGTTGAGAACTCAACACTTCGTACCGTAGGCAACGTAGCAACGTAGGCTGATTTTGTATGAAGAACTCATCTGTATATTGTTATGCAGGAGCACTAATATGTTTTAATTCGAAAATAACGTTCAGTTAGATTTTCTGAAGACTTCTATTTGCTTGTCATGTTCCTACAGGCTTAACATTTCAATCGATATTCGAAGCTCCCTCATAGCCTAAAGGATAGTTCAGCCACATGCACAACCTACCCTAGTTTTATAATAATGCTCTATGATATTCACCAAAGATGCTGTATTCTGATCACGTGTTCCTATCTTTTAGTCGGATTACCTCATCATTCAGTGATCCATATATCCTCTCGTCTCACTCACGCGAAGCATACACAAAGTGACCTTCAGGAAGTTGGGAAACTATGTAAATCAGGCCAGATTGGCTGTGGAGTAAATATTGGGGTGAATATTTCCAATATGAGAGCTTGATACAGAAGGGGGAAGACGATAGACATACGAACTGTTCTGGATAAAGTTGAGATGTATCTGGAGCTATAAAAACTTTGTGAAGATTGCATAGTAGATAGTAGATTTGGCAATTAATGGAAATAAACCAATTTCAGCTGAGCATATGTAGTACTTCAATACTTACAAGTTAATAGGGAGAATCCCTGTCCCTAAAATTGTATACTGACTGATTGTTTTTCAATGCAATCTGAAATAATTGTGATTTGATCATTGAAGATTATTGTAAATGAAGCATTAAAGTTCAACTGATATTTTCTTTTCTTGTAGAATGGCGTCAATAAAGTCAATGCTGAACATTATGAACTGACGTTTAAAATGTCTCTCAAGTCTTCTCTTAAGTTCGTAGGAGCATGCTATTTCAGAACTGAAGTTTTTATTCTGATCAGTTTTTCTGGAAATCTGCTTGAAATACAAGGAGTTTTCATTGGCAGCAACCAATAGATGAAGCGTCGAATGTCAGTCAAAAAACACTACCAAAACATTCTGCTGCATCACATCAATCAATGTCAACGAAACCATGGACAGAATAATGCAATCCAGTGTAGTACAGAGAAAAGTAAACCGTTACAAACTTTTCAACACGAAGATATACTTGTAATTCGAGAAACATCATGCTTGCGTCTCACTCTGTATAATAACGGATCGGGTGAGCACGGCATATGTTTCCGAAGATGGAAAACTCGCATAAAAGTAATCTCATACTCGCGTTATCAACATTATGGAGAATAATGTGCCTACATAAAGATGTGATATATAGCCATCAACCTGTGAATTTTCGCCCTTTTGCGAAACAATGATATATCATGTCTTATTATTGTACGTGACTATCCCGACTTGACTATATATTTTCGTACACTCCATATGAATATAAGTTGGATCGTATTTTTTCGCTTGAAATATTGCTAATGTTCCATTTGGAATGGGTTCGTTCCTGAAAGGTTAATGGCAGAAAATATCATTTTTTCTCGCTTTAATGCCACTGTTTTCTTCAATTATTCAGGGTTCGTGTTCTTGTGTTTTGACTTCTTCATGTTTTGCATATTTTATTTTTATCGCGAATGATAAATATAAAAGAATGTCGCATATGAAATTCATATTTGAAGATGATGAAAATTAGAGAATTCAAGATGACCTAAAGTTCCCAAATGATTCCATAAGATACTCAAAGGCAAATACCCTGTGTTATTTGGAAAAAATATTACTTTTCAGGGTCACGGTTGCTGGAATGCCTTTTTTCATTTCACATCTTGTGGAATTCATCATTGGACTTGGCACAAAGGGTTTTCGCTTCAAAATTTACTTTTGGGAATATTTCAAGAGAAAAACTCTGAGTCAATTGAAAAACAGCAACGTGGCCCAATGTCTTGAATGAGATCTAGTGCCTTAAATTTGTCCAGGAAATAACTGATTTTCGTTCTCCATAAGGCCTCAGATGCGTACAAGTTGGAGCTCTTCTTCTGGTGATATGGAAATGCTGTTGTAAACTATCTGGCGAGAGGTATCTAATTGCCAGGTACCAGATTGCCATTACTGAGGGTGGCAGGGCATAGCAAGCTGATGAACATGCGAGAAGGGCTTTGAGGGTTACTTTTAATGACCTCCTGCTGAACCTAAACCTATTGCCTTGGAAAAGAACACTAGAAGCAGCAGTTTAGCAGTGAGAGCACAGGATTAGAAGAAGCCATTGGAGTTCATCATCACCCATGCTGATGAATCACTGTCTGTATGATTAACTTATCTACTGCAGAGACCACTTCTTCTTCTTCTTGCAGTGCATCTCCTATCGGAGGTTAGCTATCATCACAGCAATCCGGACCCTGTTGACTGCAGTCCTGAACAATTGAACACTACTACAGTTAAACCAGTCCCTCAGGTTCTTAAGCCAGGACATACGGGGTCTACCAATGTTCCTTCGTCCACTGATTTTTCCCTGGACTGGAGACCACTTGGCAAATGCAATTGTCTGTCCTCAAATTGAAAATAGAAACAACTGAACAAATAGCTACAGAACTGGTCAGCTTCAGAATTTTATTTATAAATATAAATCTATTGGTTGCATTTGAAAGGATGCCTCCAAGTCAACGACCTTTAGCTTTAATCCAGTATCGCTACTGCTCTGTTGAATTATTCACCGAACACTGAATTTGGACCGTCTTCATTAATAGAAAATTATTTAACCGTCTTAGGGCTCGAGCTACCGACCTTTGGTCAGGAAGTAAGGGTTTTTCATCTCTGGGCCAATCAATCATTGAAATTATATATAATCTAGATTCACATACGTTTGAAAGGCACTGAGGGTAATTCAATAGATATTTATATATAAAAAAGCATGAAAACGTTCCTGGAAATCCATTATCACGTATAATTAACCAACCGATTGGGAAGGCAATTCAAAAAAACCACCTTTCTCTCCGAGTTCGAAGATGAGCAAATATCGATTTCGGAACTGAACAAACAGCCCTAAGCTCTTGCCGGGATAAAAACAATATACCAAAATCTACATAATCTGAATTCGACATACTCCGAAAAATATCTGAAATAAACTCAGCGCGCCGCCACCGGTCTCGATGCAAATTGTGCCGCTTCCATGTTATTTCATTCCAATTTGGGTTCAAATTAGTTTTGGGAAAGAGTATCCTTATACTCAGGATAAATACAAAGTTCCTCTTTGAATGAATTCGATATATACGAAACTGTGGTCTTCCTTTGTTGTGAAACGACTCATTACAATTCACAAAGTGAGCGGTTTCGGCATTTCGTCTGCCTCAGTAGGAAGAATCCGAAATATGGAAGGTTTACCTAACAATATTAAATGTCTGCTCTGTTTGAGACTGAAGACTTTGGGTAAACAATGGAGTTGTGAGGTTTGGTCAGTCTTCCAGCTTGAATTAAGAATGGATTTATTTGTTGCCTGTTGTGCCATAGGATTTGTGAATCGTCTCAGTATTTTTGAGGGATAAAACAACCAGACATAATATGCTGTGTGACATAGACTACCACCTAAAGAAAAGAACAAGAAATTGGAAGATGAATCATAAACTATGTATCATAAATGACAGTTCATCCTTCAAAATAAGCGTGTAAAATTCAGGCTGAAGTATGATCGAATTTTTTGGGTTTGACTAGATACAAGTTCCCTTTCAATTCCAGTTGATTTTTGGCAGCCTCATTATCTTCTGTACAACCACTTCCATTGGCTCTTACTGGTTTCGTCTCGATTTTATTGACAGGGTTCGTTTGTCAATCTCGTCAATCCAAGTCTCACCACAAGTTTTATACTATACCTATTATGATTGAATTGGATATAGGGATTGATTTTTTAGGAATTATGATCAATACGCTCTTTTGTTATATATCCTACATGAAAATTATTGAGTTGATCGTCTATCATATTGGCAAATCTAACAACCTCCATGAATGCTCTGGTTACCACTTCGAGATGATTTTTCTAAGTACGAGTGTATTCCTCCAGCTCTGTTTTCTAAGCGGACAGAAAGGTTCACGTCTAGTCTTGTGGCCTTTGTCATTGGTTAGTTGATTATATTCAATATCACTGGATTCTGGTATAGTATATCCAAAGTCACTTGGAGGAAGCAGAATATTTCGATTATGCAAGGGTTGTCCAAGTTTCAAAAAATTCATTTGGGGCCAGTGAATTTATTGTCTGACAATACTTTAGCAAGTATTTAGCGGTATTTAACGGATTGCGGTATTCACTTCAAAGGGACATCTGGCCAAGGATTTTTATGAACTAGTTCAAGTGACTGGATGAACTATAACTGAAAATCATGACGATATATTCATATGAAGGGAAGAAATGGAAGCTTTATGGGGTAGCTTTGAATGCTCATTAGAGGTTCACTCCATCATGATGTTGATGATGACAAAACTAAAATAACCTATAGATCTGGATAATTGATCTATTATCGAAGCTTTATGAATCCATATGGATTTTCTGGAAAACTGAATAAAGATCTTGTTCCGCAAACCAAAGTTTTGCCCTTATCAATTCAATTAAGTTCAATTCATTCAAGCAAAATACATTTGAAAAAAATTGTTAGCGCTCCCAAAATGAAAAAAAGCCCTGCTAATCCTGCCAAGTAATTCAGAGTCTGTAAAACAAATAAAGAAGGGAATATAACATCTCTTATATTTACTCATGTATGCGAAATACTGCCACTTGTCTGCCAGATAATAACGCCGTTGTAAAAATGCAAATCCCCGTTTGCCATTTGTGGTTTATGCTCGAAATAATTCTCACTTATTACCGAGCACTCTCATCAGGACAAGTTGAATTAATGCAGCGAAGACGTTCCCTCGATCTCTCTCGTATAAATTGCTATGTAGCATTTATATCGCTACATTACGGCTCAGCGCGATTTTTAATTGCTTTCAAATGAGTTGGAACTTTTATCGCAGCGCTTGTGTAAGATATTCGCTGAAAAACGTGTCGGGTATGGTAATTGCGCCCGAATGAAGATTTTCCGTTTTAATAGTCTGGATTTGGGATTCGGATTCGGGAAGCCATGTGAACGTTGTTTCCGGATGCTGGTCGTTATTCACCAGATCTGCAGAAAACGCAATCATGCTCTGGAATAGTTGAGGCAGCGAAAGAGGATGAAATCGATGGCTATCTCGGAGTGGATCAGTATGGAATACCACCTAATGGTTCTTTGAATGTTACCTTTGAATAGGTCATGGAAGGTGATTCAATTAGTCAGGATTTTGAAGAGAAGTGAAAAGGTAATTTGTGTGATTAGGGATGTTGGCATGCCTATGTATATAGAGTAAATTGCGTTGTGATCAGGTGATCACTTGTGGGTTGAAAAAGAATTTGGTGTTCGAATTCTAAGAATTCGAAGGCAATTCTTAACATTATTTCGAGTGTGTCAAGCAATTACTCGATAAGTGTTATTCAGACTCTGCTCATAATGAAAAAGTATTTCTCGAGGTTGAATACAATTTGGAAAGCAAAAACAAATCTTTCCACAAGATAGAGATTGAGAAGTAAAAGAAGTGTTCATGATGGAGGTGACCATGTAAACAAATAAAGTCGAAAAAGAAAAGTATTTTCAATATTTAGGGTAGAGATTTATTGAGTGAAATATTACAGTGGCTATTGCACACGGGCAAACGTGCTTATATAAGAATTTCATCAAGAAAGAAGACAGAAAAAACATTGGGATACACTCACTGGTATAGGTTCTTCCATATAACTCTGTATTCAAAATGGGAACTTGAGAGTCAATGAAACGTAGGTATTTTCTCTGAAACATATCATTTTTTCTGAGAACAGAAATCAACCAGAATTGAACAGAAATTATGATTCATGATTTTTGCAGCAGCAATTCAATCAGTTTGATTTGTCATGACATGTTTACTCATTTACCAAAGTCTCCGAAATAGTGAAAAATTTGATTTATTTATCAATGAAATTACTCGTACACATTGAGTGAGTACAATAATCGTTTGAGATAATTTTTCATGTGTTCACATGAATGGTTTTCACATGAACTTAAATATCACTTTAGACTGTTCAGTAATTAGCTGGATATCGAGTCATTAGAAATCAAGAAAAAATAGTGGTGCCTCGCAAAAACGACGTAAGGATCACCAACTTCCAGAGGGAACACCACTACATGGCAATCACGTGATCTGTTCATATTTGCCCTGAGAGGAGGGTCAAAAATAATGTGTGGTAATGCCAGAACGATTAGGTGCTTCGTGAAGTTGGAGATATTACAATAGTTCCAATTTTCATCCAAAGGAAGTACTTTACGAGTCATTTTATGATTTTTCACAAAATCAGAATTTTGTTTCTCTTGCGATGATTTTAGATGGACTTTTTGACGATTATGTTCAAAATACATAAGCGCTTTGTCAATCTTTTTGCGAAAAACGAGTAGTTACCAAAATTATCATAATTTTTTCCATTCGCAAAATCAAAAATATTGAAATACTTCAATGTCTATTATTAATTAAAGAGAATAATTCGTCAAGACCCCAACAAAATCGGGAATTTGTGAGAAAAAATATCTCTAATTTCGTTTTGAACTGTACAGTCCCTTTTGTTGTTATTGCCTCTTAAGAACTATTGATATTGAATTGACAAAAATTATATGCGATCTGTAAAATATGCATGCTTTCTCAATACTTAATATGCTACATTCCATTTCAAGTTTTCACACAACAATTTACCACAAGATAACGCCTCTTTTTTAAGTTATAACGAGGAACTCTACGAATTCTGGGACGCCAAAATATTATTGATATTACCATTAGGTAAGCGTGAATAAGGGAATTGACCTAAATTTCTTGAATGTTCTTTATTCTTCTGCCAAGCTTTCGGAATATTTTATTCCATCATCAGGGCTACTACAAAAGTTACAATAAATAAATGTATAAAACATAACTCTCAAAATAAACAAAAACTTTCCACTTACAGAATTTGAAAACTCGAAAAGAATTATAAAAATCGATCTTGTAAGGCTAAGACAATTCATCAGCATGCCAGTACAAAAGTCATTATTTTTCAACACTGAATGACCATAATATCAATACAATTAATTACCATTAGGTACCAATAAACTAATTTCCTTTTTCTCTTTCAGGTAAGCATCCTCAACACTTCGCCTCTTCATCAACTCACCTCAGATTCAACGTTGAAAAGTGGTCATCGAGTTTGCCCCCGTCAAAAATCAGGTCAAGATTGTTTCCTCCCTAATTTCAGCTATCAAAGGAACGGCTCTGATTGCCGCTCTTGAAAAAGACCTGAGCATCACTTTGCGTGCTCCAATCCTTAACGTTAATACTCGGCAGGTCCGAAGTTATTTCCTTGCTAGTGTTTGTTTTTTGATGCCGTGAAAAATCATTTCACGTCTGCATTAGGGGCGGACAGCATAATAATAACGCTTTCCTAACTTTCCTAATGATTGAAAAGCCGACAGTAATTTCCGTCTTTAACGCGCGAAAGCTCCAGGTGCCCTTTCAGGTCGAAAAAGGGCGATTTCGTTCGAACGTTATGAATTAGGTATAATGATTTAATTTTACGACGTAAAATTTCTCTAGTGGACTCGAATGAGTTTTGAAAGCATTATTTATTCCATTTTTAAATTTCATGCGCGTTAGTTCCGACCGAAATAGAATTTATCAATCTCAACAAGCATACTCATAGATCTTTTCTTACTCTTCTGTGAAATGAATATGCAAATCATCATTTGAAATTTAAATGACAATTTTCTCGAATTTGATTTTATCTTTGGTTGATGGGGACTCAATTTATGATTATTTTGGATAATAACGATTGACTGATTCTACTTGATGATCAAAATTTTTATATTTCATCAGTTGCAATTGTATTTCTAGACGAATATAAGAAAATATATGAGAAAGTGAAGGTTTTGATTCTCAACGATTAGAGATATTCCACGTGGAAATAACAAACTATAATAAGAAATTGCAGTGTTTTATATTTCTCTCTAGTAAAAAGTGAAACGATCTAATGTCCCTTTATCTGAAAAATTACTGGCAAAGAATACAGAAGTAGGTGCAAGACTTTTTGCGAGTCGGCGACGAAAAATTATCCTACCCTGAATTGTCATGAGTTCGCATCTTCAACACCTAGTTAGCGGAGTTGAATTGAGTCGCCTCGAACTTCCAGAAAGTTCCTTTCCGAAGAAGGAAGACGGTATTTGGGAGCCATTCTGAACGGCATTCAAGGGAGGCTGGGACGCAACAACATGGAAAAGAATTCCGTTATCGTAAGTTTTCTTAAACTTTCACGAGAGAAGGGGGAAGAACTCCTCGGACGGGGAGATATTTTTGGGCGAGGCGGGTTCGCGTAGAGATCTTTATATCATTAGGTAGTCTTTGGGACTTTTGCGTGGGATGGGAGTCTGTTTCTCAAGGACTTTAGGAGTTTTTCGGTTCGGATTTTGCCGGGTCGGGAGAGGCGGCGTTGTTGAAGGATCGGCTGCAGACGTCGAAATAAAGTCACGTGGATCAATCCGACGGAGAATAAGTTCAAGGTTATTTCGTAGTAGAATTTCTGTTTTATTTTCTTTGTTGTGGAAAACGGGGAAAGGTTTTAATCCATCAATAAATTACATATTTGGAATTTCCAGTTGTCGCTAGCATTTTTTCAATTAAGTGATGAATATCATCGACTACCTAGATATTAAACATTCAGCAAGATGTTGAGATGATACTGAACTCCGGAAATTCATGTAATAATAATAAAATATAGTCACTTGAAAGATTGAATTGTTATAGAAAAAGCTCTTTGTGTTTCTAAGGATCTGTAGTTTTCAATCAAAACCATGATCCAGACTAGAATGCATCGAGGCTCAACCGATTATAAGTTTTAGGAAAATAACCGGTCTGTGATTGCTACCTAACATTCGGCGCCATTTCGACAGTCCTGTCAACGTTTCTGTTCTCTCTGATAAGACAATCAATCAATAATGAATGAATAATGAAAACTTAGATTCGATAACTTGAGCAAAAAAGAAGTAAAGGACGAGATCGAGGACATATGCAGGATGTTAGAGTAGTAGTCGGGCAGTCACCAAGACAAGATGCACTGACTGCGGTAGTTTTGGGAATATAAGAACGATCTTTGAGGTGGAATCTACTTAAAGATTGGTAATTCTATCCATATAAAATCCTGCTCGTTCAAGTGTTGAGAGCTCCTGACTACATGAATTGAAAAAAAAAAGCTATTAGAAAATGATTCAGTGCATCTGCCCAAGAGCAACTAGTGGTGAGGCACATTTTCACCTTCTTGGAACAATGAATAAGCAATATGCCTATTAATGGGCTACAGTTATTCCTCTTCAATTCCATGAAAGACCTCTCCACTCAGAATTAGGTGCGCTGAGTTTTAATTCGGAGTGATAGGATTACTGTTTCGAAAAGGCAAATTTCACCATCAGAGTAACTTCCCAGGGTTAGGTTTCGATGTTGAAAACCTACCTATAGACTGAATTGGAAGAACCTTGCTTATAAACAAGATCTGGATGGTTAAAATAGAATAGAGCTACAGCTCATACAGCTCGAATTTCATAATTGGTTTTGAGACAAACGTTCAAGGGGCTACTGGTCTCACTGAGAGAAGAAGTGAACCTCTTCAAACGATTTTACCGTACTTTGTATATTTTCAAATCAAATTCCAGAACCAAATGAGGTTCCAATCAAAATAAAAAGTAGTCAAAAACTCACAGATATCTGTTCACATAAATTTGTATGATGATTGAATATCAAATTAATTCCACTTGTAGTTCATCGTATAAGCTTCAATGTACTTTTTTAAAATCAAAATTCATTGATATTCAATTCTAAAATGATCAAACTTCAAGTATTATTTCTTATTTTCTGAACTAAGACCATCAAATAAGCCTATGATCCATTTGTATTTTTATCTTTTCACCTCACTGATGGAGGTCCAGAGCTCTATCCAGTGGTATTCTGATTCACCTCTGTTATGTTTAACGCAGGTAAAAGTCGTCAAATGACCACTAACTTCTAAAAAATGAAGTTGTTATGAACAATGTTCTCAAACAGGATTCGATGATATATCCTGTTCAATACGAAATTGTAATCTCAAGTAGATATCTACGGTTTTGGCTTGAGTTCGACATCCTAAAAATGGGTAACTGCAGAAAACACGGGACCAAGTCCTAACGTAACAAGAAGAAGAAAAACGCTCTCAAAAACTATCGATTATCCAATTCCTCCCGAATCAAAACATCGAAAACAGCCCAGCCTTCGCCTTCTCCGATCGAAAAGAAAACCAAGCATCAACAGGATTCCCGCGACAAAGCCCAGACGCCACTCGGAACGTCATCTAGAAAATTCCCAAAGGAAAAAACGTAGTCGAGGAAAAAATTCATAATTCCCGGCGACAAGTCAAAGGCTCGCAATTCCCCCCCAATTCCCCCAATTACGATTGTGCGAGTGCACGAAGTAGGTCATAAAATGCAAGGAGCGAAATGGCTAGAATGCGAAAGTGACGACGACTCTCGTTCGCAGAAAATTTAATGTCAGCATCGTAAAGCACCGTCTGGCGTCTACGTCGGTCAAGTCGTCGCGACGACCGGCATCGGTCCCCTCCCCGCGCGCGCCCGTCGCGCCCTCTGCCGGTACACTTTGTCACGCTGTTCACCTCCGTCGTATGATGGAGATTTATTGTGGCTGAGAGGGAGTCTTTCACTTTTTTCGCATATTTGGGACGAAAACGAAATGCTGTTGCTTAACTTTTTGTTGTCCTCAATTTTTTGTGGCTGATATTTCTTTATTTTTGGTATAGTTTGTACATACTTTAGGCAGATAAAAATAGGACACAAAAATATGACACACTTATAGTTCCAATAAATCAATGAAACACTATAGAATGATATATTCAAAAGTGAATCCGTCAGAGTACGCGCAACGCGTAGAAATCGTCCTTATAAAGGATTTTTCCATAGGAATCGTTCAATTTGAAATAGTAATAATGGCAACACTTTGTATTATTTTTTGATATTTCATATGACAATTGTGTTCTGTAGGTTCTGACATTCAACCATAGAAAGATACAGGCTCCAACAACGTTTAGTAATTGTTAAGCTGCATTATTAATAGCACGATTCAGAGCTCCCCACATCTTTACCACCTTCACAACTCACTCACACTCTCTCTTATCGAATATACCTTCATGACTCCTTCTATGGGGTGTCGTTGGTACTGGCAGGGGTGTGTGCTTATTCGAGAGCATAGGCACCCACTACAGCAAAGTGCCGATACTCCTTTATGAAGATGGCAGGTGTATTTGGAAGAGATCTCTGATTGCCAAACTGATGATTACAAAATTGATCTCTGAGATGAAATACCACAATCCTCAGAAAATGGAAATTGGCTCGAAAACGCCTTGAATTTGTTCAAATTATTCAGAAATTGAGAGGGATATGATGAATAATAGGATCGTAATAGAAAACCAACATTCGTCAGTTCTCGAGTTGATTTCTAACGTATGTAAACATCAAGCTTGCGTAAAATCCAGACGAATGGATCTGCATAGATGCCAGATTTAGCGTTTACGTATGAGCCACTACTTCGTCCCTTCAATGTCTCCAAGCACATTTAGGTTACCCCTGCGAGTTTACAGAATACAAACGAAACCAATTCACAAAGATCTGACGGAACGGCCTTGTCATTATCATCATCCCGGGCCATCAGCATTGACAGCCTTCGGCAAACCCTCTACCGTCTCCTGGAAACGAAATACACGTAACAATTGCCACTTGGGCGAGGCGGAAAGCCCTCCTTTCCATTAGTCGAATTCAACCTATTAACTGAAGGAAGCAATTGCGTTAAACCCGGTAAAGAGAGGACCGTTCCGTCGTTATGCCCCGTCGAACCTGACGTATTGTCTGGAAGCGTCTGGAACAATGCCGGAGCCGAGAAGTTTTGTTTCCAAACGTGTTTACCCCGGCCGGGCTCTATGTGCGCCATCAACAAGTTCCTTACGGCTTTACTTCGTCGCCGATTGTGCTAAGGAGATACCTACATTGTTACTGTTACGTGAAGTAAAACAGAAAAGATAGTATTTATAAAGGGTGGTTTTTTAGAGCTATAGAACTTCAAATTGCAATAAAACAACAATGGATTATTGAATTGACATGAATTTTATTTATCCGTTAGATAATCTTATGGCATTAAATATGATTTCTGGCATATGACCGCCACGGCTGGCTCGGATGTAGTTCAATCTGGACGTCCAATTTTCGATTACTTTTTCCAACATTTGTGGCCGTATATCGGCAATAAAACGGCGAATGTCGTCTTCCAAGTGGGCAAGGGTTTGTGGCTTATCCGCATAGACCAATTACTCTACATAGCCTCACAGAAAGTACTCTAGCGGTGTTAAATCACAAGATCTTGGAGGCCAAAACGTGAAATTAGGCGGTCACCAAACGTGTCTTTCAATAAATCGATTGTGGCACGAGCTGTGTGACATGTTGCACCGTCTTGTTGGAACTACAGCTCCTGGATATCATGGTTGTTGAATTCAGGAATGAAAAAGTTAGTAATCATGGCTTTATACCGCTCAACATTGACTGTAACGTTCTGGCCATCATCGTTTTTGAAGAAGTACGAACCAATGATTCCACCAGCCCATAAAGCGCACCATACAGTCAGTTTTTCTGAATTCAACGGTGTTTCGACATACACTTGAGGATTAGCTCCACTCCAAATGCGGCAGTTTTGTTTGTTGACGTAGCCATTCAACTAGAAGTGCGCTTCATTGCTAAACAACATAAAATGGACGTAGTTCGCGATAAGTATTCCGCACAGAACCATTATTTTCGGAATAAAATTGCACTATTTGGAAGCGTTGTTCAGGCGTGAGTCTATTCATGATGAATTGCCAAACCAAATTGAGAATAAATCAATTGACAGCTGTTAAATCGGTCGCCATCTTGAACAGTAATGCCAACTTAAAGTTATATAACTCGAAAAAAAACACCCGTTATTTATAGTGCCCGGGATATTTTTACTGGTTCGAAATCAATTTCAAATGTATCGGTTTGGAATTATAGTCGACTTAAAATTATGCAAGTTATTGAGCTCAATTCTCATAGACATATGGAAATTTAGGTTAGGTTAGAAAACATTGAGAGTTCCAGCGGAATATTAAAAAAACCTATTATTGTAGTAGCAACATATCTCAAGGACAAATTTTTGTGTGCAGTTGTACATCTACACACAGAAATTTTTTACTCCTAAGCTTCAAATAGAGTTTGATGTTGCTAGCTTAACGAGAACCATAAAAAATTCCGTTGAAATATAGTTTGTTTTCGTAAAATTATCATTTGAAATAACCGACAAGAATGACTCCATATAAATCTCATATATAAAACACTGTTTTGTCTCCGAGGGCGTAGTAGGTGCATGAATGAACAAGTCCGAATGTTATTATTACCTACTTAAACATAGTATTCAACATGGTTTCGATTTTCTGTTACCCAAATGGAAAATACCTCACTTGCAAAACCATTCCTTTCTTGTAGAATTCTTCTTCTCCATTGGAGTTTGAGAAACGTACAACAAGTACTTAAATAAGTTCATTCCTTTTATCTGCAGCCATTTGAAACAACATATAACATCAAAAGTATTCAACATTCACGATCTAGTGGCCCTCCACCGCGCGATGGGTTCTTCTTCTTCATGCGAATGGCCTTCTCTCGGAAGAAGGGATCATTCAACAACAACGGCGGGCCTTGAGAGCGTGCATCATTTACTGAAATAGCGAAAGTCGAATGCCCCTCTTCGAATTCTTTTCTCTCGGGCCATTTCGTACAAAGTCTTACATTCTCGCATCGAATACGTACTCCAGAGCAGTAAAAATTTCTTTTCTCGGAATGGGTGATAAAAATTTGCAATTATTGTTATTGCGGCCGTTTTCATATTTCGGAACGGTGAACTATCCCCGATATTGTCTTGTTTTTATTCGCAGTTGGGGCAACTTCGGCCTTTATTGTGGCAATTAATTCTGACGCTGCTCGTTCGCCTAGTTACTTCTTATTTCGTAGAGCGACGCGAGCTGTAGGAAGGATACAATGTTAGCGACATTGTGTGAAAGCGGAGACGCTTGAAGCTGTAGATAACGTCATCTTGGTTCCGAGTCGACATCTTGTGTTCTGCGGCGCAGTGGTGGAGGAGACAGCTCATGCTGATACTCGGCGATATTAAAATCACCGCATAGAGGAGTCAGCGATTTTTGAGGAACTCGACAGATTTGTCTGAGTATCGAAAAATAACATTTGATTGAATTAATATCCAACTGGTAGAGATCTAAGTAAAAAGATGGAACTATAGCACCAAAAAGACCAAAAACTTCTGGTTAACTGTTAACTCTCAACTTGAAAATCTAATTTACGTACGCTCTCCGTTAAAGCATGTTTCTTAAAGGTTTGCTTGAAACTTCATTTAAAAGGGTGATTTTGAAGATGATGGCTCGTTTATCTGAAAGGTCTCTATCCAATTAATTGAATTGTGTGGTGCATATGCGGACTTTTCATTCGATTATTGGTTTTTATATTCCAAAACGTAACACGTGAAAATTTCATAAGATTATATTTTTCAAAAACTGCGATTAGTGTGAATGTTGTTGTATACCCTGTTTGAAAATTCCTAAAGAGATTAAATACAAATTGGCAAATTTGATCAAGTTCATGAAAACCCTTGCTATCATTTCGTTAAGATTCAGAAGTGGTTCGCCCAGAAGAGTGCTTCTAAGTCTGGCCAGTTCTGAATATTTGTTGCACAATAAGTATTCAGTTGTTTCCATTTAAAATTTGCAGAGTCAAAAAATTTCATCTGCCTACAGGCCAATGCAATACCGTGCATTATCAGCCAGCACCTCAAAACTTGTACTGCAACAATGACTCTGTTCAGACGAAAATTGAACAACAAAATTCACTGGTATTCCTCCATGAGGGATCTTGTATTTTTGAACAACTTTCTTGTAGTGAAATATTTCAAGATCAAAGAAAGGTTCAGGTTCAGCGGGTGTTTCCTGCTGTGACTTCATCGTCTTATTTATTGAATATTATGCAGTATCAATACCTTTGTGCTTTGATATTTGCAGTAGATTCACTTTGTTGTCTCTAGCCAGATGGTATGACTGTACTTTCAGGTCAGTAGAGATATTTACATTTTCCTGAGAATTTAATTGAAGGAGTCCCATGAAATGACTCTCAAATCTTCAAATTTGACACCTCAGGGCTTTTTTATGGTTATTTCATAAAGTATCAGCTTCAAGAAAGTATTCAATTCTCAAGAAGAGAAGTGTTCGCATGTTGAGTAAAACTGAAAATGTTACAGAATGTAAAATAACATGCTGAAGAAAAATACTATTACAGTTTGGGAAAGAACGAATCAGTTTATTTTAGTAATCTGAATTCGTTCGAAATACTCTTTTTCATGTGGGCCAAATTATGTAGGTATACTATGCCGTCATTTAAGCTTTTTTCGGACACTCCTTTGCACACAAGAATACAGCTCAGGCTTTCGCTTGAAAAATTGTAGGTTTTGAATCCCCCCTATCTCAATTTTTTAGAGGAGGTAAAAAAAATTGAAAATTAATATGTCAAAAACCATATTTCCTCATCCATATATTTCAAATACATAACAAAGCTTTTCACATAACGTTTTCAGTTCGACCAGGCATTGGAAAACATCTGACCACTACGGCAGACCGTCACTATCACTGAATTATTTATAAGTAATAAACTCCAAAATGGCGGTAGTCGGATGCGAAATTCCCAAATCTGTATAAAACACTGAACTGGAAGTGTTCCAAACAGACCACCGACCGTGTCTTGCACTGAACTAGATAACGTAACCGTCATTGGAAAGCTATAGAATGACAAATGCATCACGTTTATTCGCCTATTATACGCCCCAGCCAACTTATTCTATCTATAACCGTACAGATTCGCGCTTTTGTTTAATCCACCCAAACAATGTTTTGTTTTTCTATTGATATTCTCTGATGCGCTTTCAGGGCCAACTTTTATTCGCCCAATAGTTCCCTCGGAATGAATAGTTTGAATTGTTCAGTAATTTTGCTGAAAATATTGAAACTTCAATAGAAAGTTTTTATAATATTTAAGTATTTTCATTATCGTACATTTTCAAAAAACTGAGATCATTCATTTTCCTTATCACTCAATTTTTTGATTTAATTCACAGGAAAACAATTCTGGGACCGTAACCTATTTTCGAAATGAAACTCCTCTAATGTCATTTGTTTTTTGGATATTTTGTCTTGGAAACCTGTCAAAATGACATACATTTTTTTAAGAAGTCATAGTGCGTGAATCAGCATGTATTATTTAATAACTCAAGATGAAAAAATAATAACTCAAATCCAGGAAAGATTTATTTTCATGTCCATCAAAAGAAATGAGTGAAAGAAGAAAATAAAGAGCCTACAAAGGGATTACAAATTTCAATGTCATTTCGAATTAGAATCTCTCGAGAGAGAGATGAAATTCGATATTGCCGCTCGTTCTCCCAACAGAGCGATATATCGATTCGACATGACGTCTGTAATTTTCTAATGGTCTCAAACGATAATGTTCAAATCACTGATGACGAAAAAGTATTCAAATGTATACTGCCTGTCCATCCAGCTAGTCCTTAGACATCATAACTCTCGAACACAGAAACTTATATGGTTTATAAAGTTTTTTTGTGAAAATATAAATATTCGATCTAGTGATTTCAGCACAGAATTAAAATGAATCTGCACTGAAGAACCCAAAAAGAAAGGTAGTGATAATCCTTTGGGCAAAATGGGACAAGGGGTTCTGTAACTTTGGCCAATCAAAAATATTTTGCCCATTTTTGCTACATTTAGATATAAAGATTAATAATTTTCAGCTTCATGTTGATTTAGTCACCAGAACAGTTTTGGGAATATAATTGAAAAACTCAATCGGTGAGTAATAGTTTCAAGCTCTAAGCAAAATTTCGTGTTGATCGCATCGAAATCATAGAAATTTTCAACAGAATATCGGGAAAAAAAACTGATAATTTCATTTCTATATTCTGTCATCAGTCATCAGAAAAAATGAATATTTTACTGACAATAGATCCGATAGAGTGTAAAATTTGCGTACACATAAAATTATAACAGGTCAATGCTAATGCGTTCTGATATGCGTTTGATGTCACATGACTAATGAATATAATTCAAAACTATTTATCCTTCTACTTGATACCAATGAATAACTTCACTTTTAGTCGTTCAACCAGCGAAAAAAAAGTTTCATTCTCCAACTAGTTTTTACGTTCGACTTTTTCAGACGTAGAATTGCGAATTCCAGTTCGGGAAACATTCCAGTACGGGAATGCGCCGATCGCCCATTGTTTTTCGGGGGATTTCATTTCGGCGGGGATCATCTAGAGGGCCGATGAATATATTTTCGCTCTGCTGGATTGATTTTTGCGCTCTCTACGCTCCGGTCGGGCCCGCAGATTTAGTTTCAGTGCATATATAAATATTATTTCATTGCCCAATTTTGTTTTTTTGATTACGTCATGTCGACGGCAGGAAAGGGTTGCGATCGTTCAGCTGATTTATCCCTATCAATTATTTTCTATGGCGTAGGAAGTTTTTGTAATGGCGGACCGTCGTTTTTCACCGGGAATAATGACATCGGATGTCACCGTTATTGATAATGGTGTTTTGAATGCGGGCCTCTCCAATTATCATCTATCACGAACAGGTAATCTGTTCTTCTGGTCGATGGCGCAATTTTTGAATTGATAACTCCACCTTTTGGGGATTTGATGTTTTTTTTTGCGTTTTGACTGATATTTCAGATGAACTGGTCCATTGATACATTTTACACTTCTCACCAAAATGAAAATTGTAGAAATAGATTTTCAAATTGTCTGATAAAATGAGAGAATCAATGACGAACAATCAATAAGTAATCATAATCAATAAGTAATAATAATCATGTACACCTGTAATTGGGCTTTACGGCCTGTTGGATGTATTATTATTTTCAAAATAAATAAATAAAATAAATAAATAAATAAAATAAAAAATAAGTAAAACATTATTCTTCTTCAAATCTGTTTCTTCAATTTTCCTTCCTTTTCATACATTTTCTCAGGAAGTTTCACCATTTCTCTTTCATTATTTAAAGTTTTCAATTTCAACCTCTCTTAACCGAACAAACCCATAGAGTAATAAATATAGATAGAGGGAGTACACGCAATTTTTACATGTCCCCAACATGGTTAGATTACGTTGTCGGATTGTGATATATTTTCAAATCCACAATTTTACTATATCAATGTGAATGTGTATTATATTGAATGAAATAGATTAATTTGCGTGATTCCCGATTGAATATGCGAATTTGAATATTTGGAATCCGATATTTTTCCTAATTGTCGGAATTTATAGTATGCAGAATATTTATTTTGTCTGTATCTACTTGCTGAAATCCAAGGTTTGGCAACTTTTGCTCTCCTAGTGTCATGAGTTGTTTCACATCGTTTGGCGCGCTTGAAGTTTGTTTTCTGCATTTCTGATATGTTTGGGTATTTATTTCAATGTGAAGGGTGTTTTTTAAGAGCTATAGAACTTTAAATTGCAATAAAACAACGATGGATCATTCGATTGACATGAATTTTATTCATCCGCAAGATAATCTTGTGACATTACATTTTGAATATGATTTCTGGCATATGACCGCCACGGCTGGCTCGGATGTAGTCCAATCTGTACGTCCAATTTTCGATGACTTTTTCCGAGATATGTGGCCGTATATCGGCAATAACACGGCGAATGTTGTCTTCCAAATGGTCAAGAGTTTGTGGCTTATCCGCATAGACCAATGACTTTACATAAACCCACAGAAAGTAGTCTAGTGGTGTTAAATCACAAGATCTTGGAGGCCAATTCACAGGTCCAAAACGTAAAATTTGGCGGTCACCAAACGTGTCTTTCAATAAATCGATTGTGGCACGAGCTGTATGACATGTTGCGCCGTCTTGTTGGAACCACAGCTCCTGGACATCAAGGTTGTTCAATTCAGTAATGAAAAAGTTAGTAATAATACCGATCACCATTGACTGTAACGTTCTGGCCATCATCGTTTTTGAAGAAGTACGGACCAATGATTCCACCAGCCCATAAAGCCCACCAGTCAGTTTTTCTGGATGTAACGGTGTTTAGACATACACTTGAGGATTAGATTCACTTCAAATGCGGCAGTTTTGTTTGTTGACGTAGCCATTCAACCAGAAGTGCGCTACATCGCTAAACAAAATGAAATAGACGTAGTGCGCGATACGTATTCCGCACAGAACCATTATTTTCGAAATAAAATTGCACTATTTGCAAACGTTGTTCAGGCGTGAGTCTATTCATGATGAATTGCCAAACCAAACTGAGAATAAATCACCTGACAGCTGTTAAATCGGTCGCCATCTTGAACAGTTATACCAACTTAAAGTTATATACCTCGAAAAAAAAACACCCTATATTTTGTGTTAATATAAAACTTTGATTCACTATGGAACATAGGAAGTGCGTTCTTTGTGAAAAAACTCGCGAATTGAGTAAAATATCTTATCACCGATATGTTATTTCGGCTCGCTTCATGTCAAATTTGATGGTTCTTGTTGGGGACAAAATTTGCTTACTGAAAATTTCATATGCTTCCTCTATCTATGTTCATTACTCTTCGAATACACCAATTTCACACAATCGAATTGTATTCTATGAAAAATATTTCAATGCTTTCAAATTGACACCTTCGGTAAACTTCACGTCAGGTTCTAAAACCAACGTCAAAATTCGAAGCGCACCATCAGACTCAACTTATCCAAATCAAAATGTCTATTGATACAGACTCTCAGCCCAAGAAAGCCAAATCATGCATCCCGATATCGATTCTGAAGGAAAGATTACAAAATAAATTATTACGTGACAAGAGAACGTTAGCAGAACGCCAAAGTCTTGACTCTCTATTCTCGTTGAATTCTAACATATACGATTTGTTGGATGCTCCTGAGTACAATCCCTCTTATAATCCAAAGCGTATATGCCATTTGTCGGAGAAAGTAACGAAAAATTTACTGAGACTACAGGACTCGACAGAAGGCAACTTGGTCAACAGAAAAAGGAAAAAAGAATTGGATGATATTTATCGACTGACAGAAAAATCAAAGAAAGAGAATGCGTATAGTAAGAAAGAAAAGGAAGATAAGCCTACGAAGAATGTTAAACACGTACGAATCGACACTACAGTAAAAACTAAATGCGAAAGTTCTTCTCTTATAACTGAACTGAGGAAGAGTGCTGGTGAAAATTTCTTTCCAATATTCGATTTTGTTTGCAAGGGGATTCTTTTTTTGCTCATGATGTTGTATGTAACGAATCATATGCCATGCCCAACTTGCAATGCTGGATATTGATACTGTGAAATGTTCATTTCAAATTTTTTTGTAGAAGTAAGATCACTATCAATAAATCCATTCAGACATTTCAATTGTTTTGTTATAATATCGAATTTTAATTGAAATAATTTTTTTCAAGCCAGAAATAAGATTTAAAGCAATTGAATCCCTTATTAAGTATTATTGTTTATATTCAAAGTTGATTAAAGTGGATTATGTTGATAGGTTTGATCAAGTATCAACAAATAATGATTCACTTCATTTTAAAAACTTACCACTGAGGCGATATCGGAGCGAAAAACATTATAATATACAGGGTGTCCCATTTGAAATATTGAAGTTGTTAATCCTTTTCAATAATTTCGACCTCCTTCCTTATTTCGAAATAAATAAGAACCGATGATGCCATCAGCTTCTGAAACGTATTAGACAGTGAATTTTATTGGATAGAGTGGTGATTCGTGATTGGCTTGAGGATTGTCTTCGCTCCATATACGGCAGTTTTTGGTTATTGAATTTAATCTGAAATGAGCTTCATCACAAATCTTTGGTAGAAATGGTCTTCAGTTTCAAATCAGTAAAAATGCGATATGGGCGATGGTCATTTGGCTTCAATTCTTGCACTTTGTTTATTTTAAAGGTCCGCAGGCCAAGACCCTCACGTGAAATTTTCCACGTAGTCGAACGACAGAGGCCAACAAGTTGAGAACGGCGACGTATCTACATTTCAGCGTCTTCTTCAATACATTTCACCGCTTCAACAGCAATATTATCTTCGGTGCGCACATTGCTTGGTCTTGTTGATGGTTTTGAATCGAGAAGAGTAAAATTAGTGCGAAAACGATCAATAACTGCTCGAATTGCTTGCTGATTATGTTGACCGTGAAATGGATGCAGTACTGTATGAATATAACAACTATCCAAACTCTTCAAGCAGCTGAAAACACTACCGTTATAACAAAACATAACTTGAACCTTCGAATTAAGTGGACTCTTTACCGTTTCAGCGATCAGTTCAAAAATTAGACCATCGATTCATATAAGGTTTTCACTATTAGTCATTTTTAAGAGTTCGTCAATGCGGAAAGTCTTTATTTATTATTTTTTTTGTAAAGAAAAAAGAAGAATTAGATGAATTTTTTATTGAAGAATAAATATAAACATGAATATTCACATGAAAATATTATACAAATAGTCTTATGAAATGCTGAAAATCCGGTTTTCTAAAATTAGAAATAAAGACGTAAAAACCTATATTGAATTCTTGCAAGTGGTTGAATAGGGCGGTAAATCAGAGGAACGTTTGAGATTACTTCACTCATCATGAAAAGGAGATAAGAGTAGTTGAACTTTGGCAGATTACAAGAAAGCCACGTGGTATAGACCCCTCTCAAGAGGGTTAGTTAGAAACTATTATATGAGATGGGTTGTAATAGTTTCTAACTACGATTCTAGTTGAATTGAATATAATGAGTATGGTTCAACCAAAATTGCCCATAATAACGACCACAAAAACGGCAAAAAAATCCCTCGAAAGCATTCAATCACCCGAAACCACATCAAAACCCAACTCGCCATCCCACGAATCCATAAATATCGAACAAGCCCGACCTAACAAAAGATACGGGGACTGCTACAAAACCAAAAAGCGCGCCGGGCACATGTTCGGTTGCACATTTCACGATTCGGAAAGCGCTCAAAAGCGCCGTTTTTGCTCCGGGCATGATTAACATCCTCCGAAGCAACAAATCGAACAAAGATAGGGTGGTCCGGCGGGCGAAAGAATGAATATTCGGCAGAAATTCGGGGACCACGGCCAAATTCGATTCCTCGTGGCCCGCCGGAAATCCAGATGTATATTAGATTCGACAGTCCGAAAGCTCGACGTTTTCCGGCTTTTGCTGCAAGAACGCGGAGCGCGCAGTGGTGGGGGGATGGTGTTTTTAGGGTCCGCGTATTAGGGATGGATATTTTTTGGACGCTTCTTTTATCTCGGTTTTTAGCGCTGGCTTTCGTATCGATTATCCCCGCTAGGATGCTTCGGCGGACGGCAAGAACGTCTGGAAAAAAGGTTGATGTTGTGGTTTTGATGTCGCGGTGTTTTCATTGTTTTTGCTGCTGTTGTATCGATGGTGATGTTGATGTCGGATTTATTAACGGGAATATCGAGGATGAAATATTGATGTGTGAAGGAATTGATGCGAAAGGATCTGAAGGACAGAAAATATTGTTTGTTTTTCCATCTGTTGTTTTACGTTTGTCCACTGTATTTAGTCAGATGGAAACCACTGCCAATTCCACATTACAGTTCATTATTTTCTTGTTGAATACTTATAACGGGTGTTTTTTTTCGAGATATATAACTTTCAGTTGGCATTACTGTTCAAGATAGCGACCGATTTAACAGCTGTCAAGTGATTTATTCTCAGTTTGGTGTGGCAATTCATCATGAATAGACTCACGAAGCGCACTTCTGGTTGAATGGCTACGTCAACAAACAAAACTGCCGCATTTGGAGTGAAGCTAATCCTCAAGTGTATGTGGAAACACCATTACATCCAGAAAAACTGACTGTTTGGTGCGCTTTATGGGCTGGTGGAATCATTGGTCCATACTTCTTCAAAAACGATGATGGCCAGAACGTTGCAACCAATGGTGATCGGTATAGAGCCATGATAACTAACTTTTTCATTCCTGAATTGGACAACCATGATGTCCAGGAGCTGTGGTTCCAACAAGACGGCGCAACATGTCACACAGCTCGTGCCACAATCGATTTATTGAAAGACACGTTTGGTGACCGCCTAATTTCACGTTTTGGACCTGTGAATTGGCCTCCAAGATCTTGTGATTTAACACCGCTAGACTACTTTCTGTGGGGCTATGTGAAGTCATTGGTCTATGCGGATAAGCCACAAACCCTTGACCATTTGGAAGACAACATTCACCGTGTTATTGCCGATATACGGTCACAAATGTTGGAAAAAGTCATCGAAAATTGGACGTCCAGATTGGACTACATCCGAGACAGCCGTGGCAGTCATATGCCAAAAATCATATTTAAAATGTAATGCCACAAGATTATCTTGCGGATGAATGAAATTCATGTCAATCGAATAATCCATCGTTGTTTCATTGCAATTTGAAGTTGTATAGCTCTAAAAAAAACACCCTTTAGAAACCTCAAACCTACTCCTAAAATACCAAAGTAGATATGTACTGACAGCAGACAGTCTGACCTAATAAGAGATAAATTGCGTTTCAGTACTCATGAATTGAAGCATTTTCATCTGAAACAAAGACATATAACATTGCTAACAGCGAAGTATCTACTTTACAACCACATTTGTTCAACATCGTGTCCCAAACGCCGTTATTCTCAATCAGACCCCCTTTTACGATTGTCACTTCTATACGAAAATCAGCGAGAATGGGATAGAAGAGAGCAGTCGTCCACCGGCGGCGAAATATAGATCCGACGTTAAATTTTCATAAGAGTCGCGATATCTCCATTACGAACAGAAAGCAAATACATCCCGCAGGAGTCGTATTGCTTTTACACATGTGTACACTGCTCATTCCTGATATCACGGCGGATATTCCTGACCTTTTAGTTTTCATATTTATACAAGGTAGAGAGCGCGCGTACCTAATTGGGACTCGCGAATATCCACCAGATTCCGTCCCACGGCCATAATAAATACACAGATAGAGCAGGATACTGTTTTATGCTCCTGCTGCAGCAGGAGCCATCCCGTCCTGCTGATTATAGTTATCGAGGATGCCGGTTCCGGATTATCCGTCCTTTGTTTCCTGCGCCGCCAGTCTCGATGGTAATAGAAACGGTAATGGAGGATTATTCTGGTAGCGGAGGGTCCTTCTGTTCCACCCATGCGGAGGTTATCAGAGATTATGAACTTTGAAGATTAGAAATTGAATTACATTTTCGAGATGTTTTTGTTGTTTTTTCGCGAGGCTTATTCTTTTGTCTTCTTTCGGTGCTTTTGTTGTTTGCGGATCGGCCTTCGCTCAGAGAGTTTTGGGACAGTTTTGTTTCCCTTGTTTGGGGTGGAGAGTTCATAAGAGTTCATGCAGTTTCGATGACTGAATTGTGATGTTTCTTGTGAATGGAATGAGTGTTTCAAGAAATTTTTGAAAACGTGTGGTTTTATACGCTTGTAGCTATATTTTTGTCGAGTTTTTTAATAGCTTTGAAATGTGAAAATGTTTGGATTCTTCTGAGAGTTCTTTACTAATCAATCGGTTCAGACACAAACTTCCGATTTGAATATTTCGAATGTATGGTTATGTGACAGATTCATTTTTTGGTTAGGCGTTATCAACCACTTTTGAGGGTGTGTCCTCTCTCAAAGCATTGCGGTGTTTAATCCCAAGACTACTGATGTAATCTTCAGTATGCTGCCTTATGGAACTTCCATCCCCATAGCAAAGCTTGGTGACTTTGCTATAAAACAGTTGGGTTTATGTATCAAGGGATGCCATTCTTTTGTGAATTGCGCAGCCCTCGATGCTCTCACGGGCTAGCAAAGAATATCCACAATAAATAGTGAAGAAATCAAACCCTAAATCAACAGTTACTACCCAGAAAATATCTATGAGCTAACGAAACCCTTCTGGTCATTTCTAAAATGTCTTGTTCTGTACATTATTTCCGAATATCTACTTTCAAATACAACTTTGTGTTCCAGCGCGAAATTATATTGAAGGTAATAGACGATCCGATTTATTCAAAAATGAGCATCAAAGCTAATATTTGCTGATCCAGAAACATTCCAGGACAAAAGTTCAGCAATGGGATCTGAGAAATGTAAGATCCCTCTGTGTCATTCAAAAAGAAGGTCTTGTAGTGATCAGCAGTTATTTTTAACTATTGAGAGACTGCTTCGATATAAATATGATCTGAATGGTATGTGCCTGATGGTAAATGAAATTTGCAGTTTCTGCACATCGGACATGGATACAGAGGGAATCAGAAATGCTAATTTGATAGATGCTCTCTTTGGGAAGTGATGAACAGGGTATAAAGGAAATTAGTAAGCTACTTGCTGTTCTGAAAGGTTGCTCTCTAGCTAATCGACTTCTTTATTCAATCTCATAATAATGTATGTGAAGATCCAAGTGATCTTCTAGACTGTTATAGGTATCAGTTCAATTCTGAGTTAATTTCCACGTGGATAAATGGAAAAGCTAATAGAAATATTTTAAACACCAATGCAAAAAAATGCAAAATCATTGCTTAGGTTGAAATTTTCAGAATTTTATTGATGAACGCTTCTTCACAATTCATTTTAGCGAATGATGAAAACGATTGGACCCAGAAACTATCCTTGTGGAATCCTCTGGTAATCCTATCTTTATCGGATAACCTATGAAGTGGGACCCTCTGACGAGGGACCTCTACATATCGTAGGTAGTGATCAATTTGGAAAGATATCTTGAGCTACATAATATATGAGTTTTTCCAAAAATATTCTCACGATAATTATAAAGTAAATTTCTTTATGTGGTATGAAGTGATTCTGTTTTTTGGTCTTTACAATGGTTGCATTTTTGATCGTCGCGTTGATTACGTCGAACTCGAATGAGAACTTTGAAACATCAATATCTATAATTCAATCCAGTCGCCAACGAAATACCTCCCCAGATTAGTTTTTCCCGCAATAACTGTACACACGCCGACACCATCTGTCAGATGCGCTACGCAAAAAAAAAACCCGCAGGACCGTGGAGCCCTATCCCATACTTCGACCTCAACTTATTGCCGCAATAAAACGACTGGAAATATGTGTCCACTCAGTATCATATTTTCAAATCTGGACCGGATGCTGTGCCGAGGATTGTTGTTTATATACGGTCCGGTGCGTAGGTATGCTCAGGCGGCGTCGGTCGGCATCAGATGACGTATGGAGCCGACGCCATGTTGATAACAAGTGGCACTTGCTCGCACCTCGGCTTCCGCCCTTTTGTGGGGCGCTCCACATAAGAATGGCCCCCATAAATCGGCGGTGTGGACAGGACGGTGTGACGTCCAGTGTCCATTCCGGGTGCCGGAATAAATCAAGTGGGCATCGCGGCTTCGGGACCGGAAGCCGAAAGAAGCAATAAGGTTATCATTTTCCGGTGTTTTAGTGGAGTAGAGACGCGCGTCGTTCTCGTCGCTGCAACTGTCGACGCTCTTGCTGCGTTTCGTTTGTCGTTCTGTAGATATTGCATTCGTTATTGCGTTTTGGTGGTTCGAATTGTGAATACCCGGACTTCGAGGGTTTAATTTATTGTTGGTTTATTGGAGTGTCGTTCACGTTTTGGGTTTTATATTGTAGATTTTGTGATTTAGGATGCAACACGTGACATTCTCATGATCTGTCGATATTTTCGTGAAGGAGGAGGGGCAAACATAATGTGCGGTGTTGCCAGAACGATTGAATTATCAGTAGAAGTTAGGAATATTACAATAGTTCCAACTTTCATCGAAAGGAAATACTTTGGGAGTATTTTTATGAATTTTTACAATATTCAAATTTTGCCTCGTGTTTTTTTGTATTTTTAAATAAAGATATTCAATGTGATTTGTTGATTTTTGTTTGAAGATATTATGTGAAAAACCTCATAAAAATGGGTGATTTCTAAGAAAAAATTTCTCTAATTTCGTTTCGAACTGGTAGTGGGTAGTCACATGGTGATGTCTACTCTTAATATTTTACATTCGATAATAAGAATGCAGGATCTCGAACTCTTTCAACTGAGGAAGAAGCATACCACGTTGATGTACTGTAACTGAGTCTGAAGTTTTAATTCATTTTGATTTTTCGAAATGCAGGGTGTACCATTTTAAGAGATCTTTGGACGACAGACAGGAACTTTATTGTGGTACAGCACTCGTAAACAGCCTTGAACACTCTACTAACTCAACTAGTCATCACCTCGTAACTTACTCCCTTGAACTCTTTTTTTCCCAATTTCATACTTGGGTTATAAACATAAAATCATATTGTACAACGAGAATTTTTTCTTCCTTCTCTTATTCTCTAAGCTGTATGCCTGCGCAATGGTACCTGCACACTAATTAGGGTGGGGAAAAGATATTTTTTATTGTATCTTTCTGAGAACCCTATGAATGAGAAAGTTGTATACAAAAGTACCACGAAAAAACATTGTTACGCTAATGCACGTACATTTATAATAAGTATTGCGACGACAATTTCGAGTAGATACAGACATTATATCTGATTGCTCTTTGTCTCTACAGATCCACTGATATTACTCCTTGGAAGAGCCTGGATTGAAATATGTTTTACCTAAAAGTTTCTTATGCAGACATTCAATGTCACCTTGAAGTTGATTACAAGGTCAATTAGATTTTTCCATTGAGGAACTAGTTGGCTTTCTGACTTTTTTTTCAACAACAAACATGAGTTCACCGCAGGCCGAATTTTGAAATTGTTACTAATGCAAGTTTATATTTTTTAAGGTGATGAAGGTACTTACGCTATTCTTCAGGAGTGGGTCACTAAACGATATTTATGGAAATGTACAATTAATATCAATAAAAATTCAGTAAATTTAAAATTTTTAAATTGAAAAATGTGAAATCACAAATTTGACAGATAATAAATGAATCCATGCCAGAGGAGTTTAGAAAACCAACATAAAATAAAAAAATATAACTATGAAATCTGTGTGAATCTGAGATATTCTAGCACAGTTTTGTTAAAGAAGTTATAAGAGGAGATACGTATTTGCCACAGAATTAGAGCAGAGGCATTGACATGTTGATACTGTCAACTGTCATGTGTCAACTGAGATATCAGTTGATCAAGGTGCAGCTTGCGTTTTGGACTTCTTTCTAAGTCTACGCTGATCATTTGGAAACTTATCAATCTCTCAGTAAACCATCCGAATCTAAATGGTTGCTCCTTAAAAGCCTTCAAGGCCGTATTAACTCCGACAGACGATGAATCTCCACACAACGTTATGCAGCTACGGAAATGGACTAGTCTGGCACAGCTCCGCAAACCGGAAGTATTATCAGAGGCGCAATTGTTTTTATGAGGCAGTTTATACGGCGTTGGGACGCGCCAGCACGGGTCCTCAAGGTGTCGTCAAAAGGGGCGCATCGCCCCAGACGGGTTGCCGAATGGACGACGCCCGTTATCGAATCCTTCCGGCAATAAATCTGGGTCATATTTATCGTTGCCTAAATAGAGTCCTGGCAGCCATCTCATTATGCCGCGGCTGAAATAACGGGTGTTTTTTTCGAGGTATATAACTTTAAGTTGGCATTACTGTTCAAGATGGAGACCGATTTAACAGCTGTCAAGTGATTTATTCTCAGCTTGGTTTGGCAATTCATCATGAATAGACTCACGCCTGAACAACGCTTGCAAATAGTGCAATTTCATTTCAAACATAATGGTTCTGTGCGGAATACGTATCACGCACTACGTCCATTTTATTTTGTTTATAGCGATGAAGCGCACTTCTGGTTGAATGGCTACGTCAACAAACAAAACTGCCGCATTTTGAGTGAAGCTTATCCTCAAGTGTATGTCGAAACACCGTTACATCCAGAAAAACTGACTGTTTGGTGCGCTTTATGGGCTGGTGGAATCATTGATCCGTACTTCTTCAAAAACGATGATGGCCAGAACGTTATAGAGTCAATGGTGATCGGTATAGAGCCATGATTACTACCTTTTTCATTCCCGAATTGAACAACCATGATGTCCTGGAGCTGTGGTTCCAACAAGACGGCGCAACAGGTCACACAGCTCGTGCCACAATCGATTTATTGAAAGACACGTTTGGTGACCGCCTAATTTCACGTTTTAGACCTGTGAATTGGCCTCCAAGATCTTGTGATTTAACACCGCTAGACTACTTTCTGTGGGGCTATGTAAAGTCATTGGTCTATGCGGATAAGCCACAAACCCTTGAGCATTTGGAAGACAACATTCACCGTGTTATTGCCGATCTACGGCAACAAATATTGGAAAAAGTAATCGAAAATTGGAAGTCCAGATTAGACTACATCCTAGCCAGCCGTGGCGGTCATATGCCAGAAATCATATTTAAAATGTTATGCCACCAGATTATCTTGCGGATAAATAAAATTCATGTCTATCGAATAATCCATCGTTGTTTTATTGCAATTTAAAGTTCTATAGCTCTAAAAAAACACTCTTTATATAATACTCTCGGAGAGATGCATTAAAAAAGGCTATCAGCATCTTTTATTTATACAGAGATACTTCCCAGGAGATCCGGAGTTGTAGTGGAGCCTTATTTTTTCAAACTTCACTCATACTTGAAATCCATAGATAATTTTATACAAATAATATCGGTTTCAAAACGTCCGACGACGTTACCCAACTTCCACTCATGTCTATGGTTTTATTAACCCTCTTTCTATTACTCATAGCCTTAGTTATCCCCTCCTTTCATGATTTCCCAGGTCTTCCTCGCTTCCTAAGGTTTGGTTGAACCCACTGCATGGTCAACATAGGTTGTCTCTCCTCGTTCATCCTCTGCACATGTCCGTACCATATCAATTCTTCCACTCCCTTCTAGTTCGAATAATTTATTTTATGTGGACGGTTTTTGTCAATCTTTTGGCGCGTTTTACGTGAAGGAATTAGGTTTTTTCACCTCGACACCAGTACATGGATGTCAGGAAACAGAAACACTCTGGCGGAATCTTCCTGGGTTGGATCATTCCAAAGAGTTTCATTGAAACTTTGATATTGTGAGATCTAAAAAGTATCTGAATCTTAGCAAGAATATGCTACAGCTCCTCACTGGATTTCATACAGGGCATTGCCACCTCAGGAAAGACCTCATGAGAATGAGTCTAGCAGAAGTACAGAATCTATGGGAAGGAGAAAGAAACTACGAATCATCTAGTGCTAGAATGCCTCGCCATCGCTAGCCAACGCAAAAAATACTTTGGACAAGAGTCTTGTAAAAGTGAAGACCTCTTTGATGCCTCCTCACATGCAGTTCACAATATCTCTAGAACTGGAGAGCCAGCTGTAGACTACGACGACGAATGTCAAGAACAGCTCTTATAGAGGGGCACAATATACCATAAGGTCGCAGTGCAATGAAATCCTCTCGAATCTACATCTTCATCTTTACTACTAGAAAACGTTAATGGAGAAATTCAGCACACTGCGTAGTACGAAACCTACGAAACTAATCATTTGAAACAAAAGTCAAGTAACTGTTCAATTGCAAAACTGAATCAATCATGTCTCAGCTGAATAACTTGATCAACCTTTTTGTATTAGAAATATGGTTTTTTCCTCATCCAATAATAAAAGATTCAGTGCGTTCGGTGTAGCAATATGGTCCTTCTCACAATTTATTTAAAGATAAAAATAGTGATATTCCACCATAACCTAAAATGATGACAATTTGAGAACTTGCAGAACCATTGGACCCAGCCTTTGATAACGCCGCTCCAACAATCATATTAAGATCGTACGCAGCAAGGGATGTACGGCCCATATTCCGAATAGGACCCCTAAGGGTTAGCGAAATGGTAACAACCCCATCTCAAGATAGAACTCCAGAACTCGCATCAATCATGTGTAGATAAATGACCCCGTTTTGGTCTAATCTGTTCTGATAAATGAGAATGAATTGTTCGAGCTGCTCCACAATAGGTGTTTCCTCCGCACGCAATGTGTATTAAGATTGTTAAGTAGATTAAAGTTAGAACGAATGGTGCCCTATTGCTTGCAGTTGAGATCTTAACAATGGAGGGAATTTTTATTACATGCACGAGGAATTTGAAGAACAACAGCCTGACGCACGTAGATTAAATAAATTCTGCGTTTCATTGTGAGTTTTATCGTTCAGCGAATACAATTAGAATTTCATTTTCTCTTGAAAATAGGAATATGTAGAGAACGATATCTAAGTGATATTGATGTTGAAAGAAGGAGAATGAATATGTCATCGGACACATTGATCTCTCTAAGCAGGTATTTCTTTTTTCTCTGATATTTTTAATTCTGATTCCTCATAAACTGCTAGTACGTTAGCAAAAGTTTTCGAGGCAGTTTTTTCTTATTCCAGAGTTTTACGATTCGATATAAGTTAGCGGATATTCGTTAGGGCGAAATTTTTAGGACGCAATTTTCAATGAATATGTACTGAATTCCTGGTACTTCCAACGGGTTTCTCCCAAATAACAAGCGAGTATAATCACAAACTCTATTCGCTGTTTACTGCGGATACATCTGCAGAGACGTCGTCAAGAAGTTATAGAACTTCTGACGGAGCATTCCAACGTCCCTTTCAGCACCTTGGGAGATGAAACCGCAGTCGTCTGGATGAATATAATTCCGGATGAGAGGAATTCATCAACACAAACTTCAGATGCCGGTCCACATCTCGAGCCGCGGTTTAACGTTTAGTATTTTCAATAAACGGGACGATGCCTGAATGACTTCCTCGAAACGCGTTCTATCGCACATTCTCTGATGTTTTATATTATATTAGGGGGCCATGAACATTACCCTGTGGAAGAACAAATGGATCATTCATACATTTCTAGGGATGGAATATTCTTTTCGGAATTCAATAATAATTTATATGTGTTCTACTATGACAGTGTTGCGGAAAAAATTTACCCACAAACAACAATGTTGTTTTAATCAACAGTAATAGGAAAAGCCAATGCTCTCCTGTAGTCGATAAACAATTACGCATGCAGTGATTAGATAATCGTCCTTCGTCAAACATGAAGGAATTCGACGATATCGATTACAGCAAACCAGTGGCGTAGATGGGGCAATAGAATGTGCGAAATCAACATTTTAACTGTTGGTAGTTGAGTTGAGTTGAGTCTATCTAGATGTACTTTTCTATATTTTTTCTCTTGTACTATTCAATACTATCTCTCTCTCTCTTCTGCCCTGGTTTGAATTCTGTTACGAAATACTGACAAAAAATGTAATATTGATGTTGTGAGTTTAATTGGGACTACGAAAATACTATAGGTCACTAATGAAATCAATGAACTCCGGTGGTTAAGGCTTTATCCTTTATTCAAATGTTAAATGGGTGTATTAGTTTTCAGCTTCATCTCTAATTGCGGAATAAATTAATGTTTTGGAGTGATATGCATGGTGTTTTATTAAGACATAGATGTAGACCCATCTTTCCTAGATTCAGATCAGCCTTGCTTCAGCGATAATTTCCTTTCAGTGTAGTAAGAATTTTTGATAGCTAGAGGCATTGTTGTACATATGTTGATGTTTGTATTACTTAACGTATTGAAGGGAATGTTCAGTGTGCTTTCGACTTCGAGCTCAATTGTAATTGGTGATGCTGTGGGATTGATATGCATACGTAATTTGAAAACAAGTTTCCTGTTTGGGTTAATGTTTTGGGTATGTAGATTCAATAAATTCTCACGTGTTCTTATGGATGACCATTTTTATTTCCGGTCTGAGGTTGAGTGAAGTAGCGTAAGCTAGACTTCGCCTCGATGCGTATTGTATTGTACATAATGAAAGCACCTCGTTATTTCTATACAGTGAAAAGCTTCAATCAATTATTCGGTTGTTGAGGTTAGACCATAGAATTTCTATAGCAAACCACTCTTCTACTGTAATGTTTTCTTGAATACATGAAATGTGAATTCACTTTGAAGATAGATTTGCCGGTCATCATGCTGTTCCCGAAACGCTAGTTATGGTTCTCTATCATCTGAAAGATCTAACCTCAAAACTACCGCGACGTGTACATAATTACTTCCTTGTCCCCATTCACGCGAACCGCCCCCCCTTAGGCGACAGCACTGACAACCCTTTTCTCCCTCGCATCCCTCGGAGGCTCTTAATTAAACACGGCGCGCTCTGTGCCGAGGTCTTCACCCCCATTCGATTCAATATAGACAGGGCTCTCCAATGATGTTGTTTCAGTTCTTTCGGACACTGCGGCACCCCCGATATAATGTTGTCATACTTTAATTAAACGTCAGTTTCAAATGCAGCGATTTATGGATATTTTCGCTTGATAACTATGGTCGGAGGGCTGAAAATGGCGAACGAACATGTGTGTGGGTTTTACAACTTTATTGCCCGATTGGCGGATTTCCGCAGGGAGGATATTGGTGTCGGTGGTGACCTTTAGATTGCATGAGGTTGTGGATTGGGGTGATTTTGTGTTTTCGATAATTTCGTAGGGAATGAATTATGACTTATAATTGATTTTTTTTATAAAATGCTTAGCTACAGATGAATTATTCTGGGGAATATTATCTGTTGAGTACTGACATTCTTAATTCATTGTTCTGTTTCCTAGAACATAAATTCCTGCATGAACCCGAAGAGAGTATAGTTATTTATAATACAAGTGCTGAAGGCATTGATATTCTTCCACGAGTTCAAAATTCAAAAACGAGCCACGAAGTGGCGAGTTTTGGAATGAACGAGTGGAAGAATGAGCCTTCTGTACGAGTATTATACATTATTTTCTCTAATTCATTGCATTTTTATTGAAATTAATGAAATATTTCCATAAATATCATTTAGTGATTTTTGCATTGAAAAATGTTGGTTGGCAGAACTAATTTCTTTAAGGCAATTTGATGAATTGACAGATAAAGCTGTGGCGGAAAGTTCGGAGTACCAACATATAATAATAAAATATAACCATGAAAACTGTGCATTTCTGATATATTCTCGCACGATTTTGTTCTACAAGATGTGGAAGAATGAACAGAATAACCACAGAATTAGAGAAAAACTGTTATACAATTAACTAATTATAGACTGGAAAATCTCTTTGTAATTATCGATGAAAAGAACTGGGGATAGTTGAATTAGAGAGTTTAAATTTTTATGTAGATATTTATTTGATGATTTTATCGATGTCTTTTTCATTTGAAGGCATTCATTTATGGAATGAATATTAAATTCTGTCGTTGAGGTCATCGGAGATCCTACCCACTCCTTAGAACAATATTTTAAAAGCATTCGCATTGCATTGGAGTTTGATTACAGTGCAGATATCACTTATGTGTAACATAAAACTTATAGGTACACCCACCATCTTGATGAACTTGATGATTGCCATAGAACGTTTGGCTTTATGTCTCGAATGTTGCTGTCCTTCGGAGAATTGTGCAGCTTTCAACGCCATCTGTGGGGCTAGCGAAAAGTCACCAATAAAATACATTGAAAATGGATTAATTCATCATATCATTTTTGTTCATGTGACGAGCTACTCAATATGTTTTCCCATAGTATTTAAATGAAAATAATTTGCTCCTATACATTTCATCCAAGTATATAGCTCTACTGTGTACATGATCCTTTTGAAATCCTGATTAATGATGTCTTCTTTGTTCACTGTATATGCCCTTTATGATAAAACCCTTTTTGTCAGTATATCCTTAACACGCTACACAATGACAAAATCGATCGACATCCCCCCAAAATAGTCTTTTTCCCACTCAGTGTTGCCATTCTCACCACTATTTCTCCCCGAATACATCTCTGGCTGGGCCACGGTTTTTTTTTTGGCCAACTAATGGAACGTTTGCTATCTGGGGTAAAACTTCACATGACTTCATTGTTGGACCCGGAATTTATTTTGGTTAATAAAACGCTCTATTCTAGCCCGTTCCAACCCCCGCAACAGCGGAGGTCTATTGAGTGGAACAAAAGTATGTAAATGACGTTATTAGTTATCTCCGGCAGAGGGCCATTGTTCCACGGAAAATGTCAACTCGGAAACTGAATTAAACAAGATTAGCACGCACGATTTGAGATACAGATCTGGAAATTTAAGTGGTCCCCCATTCAGCCCAAGGTTGCAATTATCCCACTGTTCATTAGGGGTGGATTGATCGGTGCAGTTGGATCAGACGAACAAAGGCGATCCGATAAAAACGTCCAACGCTCTGTCGGCTCGACTCTGGTCTTCATCGATTTTTTTCTGCTCTCGTATGCTGCCACATGTCCTGTTGGAATCGGATACAGAATCGTTGAATTAGTTTGGTTCGATTATCTGCGTGTAGGCAATTAATGAACGTATCCTATATTATCTATTGATGGACTTTCTACAAGAGCCAGTTTACAACTTAGTAGAACTGTTCTACTAGTTAAAGAATGAATTTTATTGAAATTTCATTCGAAGTAATTCAATAAAATGGAAAATTGTAAGTTGAAATAATAAAAATAAACAATTTATTTCACATATAACAACCACATATACATATGATTATGACTGTGAGACATGTCCCCATCTTAATAAACTAACAAAATTTGACCAAAAAAGATAATCAATTGTTGTTACAATCGTATTTATCTAGTATATTTCTTGAAAGAATAAACCGATTTCGATATCGTTTTTGCTTTTGTGCTCTTCTTTGCGTTTCGAAGCTTCAACTACGCCACGCAGTATTCGGTAGTCAGTAATCGCAGTATTCAGTGAAGGTGATTTTTGATTCAGAGAAGGTGCTTATTGTCTTAACCATATCCACCCCTTTGTAATATTTTATAATATTTATTCAGTATAATTATAACTGTTCTTTCATATCCTTAAAAATTATTTTTGCTGACTGTGGCTGTTGCTATAGTGGAGTATACCGATGCACCTCAAGCAACTATCCTCCTACGCCTCTTGCTAGACCAAATTCCTGCTGACCTCTTCATAGCACTGTTTCCAGAGAAAGAACAGGAATATTTGGTGTGTTGTGTGATTTCCCTCTTCACCATTTTACACAAAGAAGGACAATAACAAGTTCCATATTTTCCTATAATTCCGACCTTCTTAGTTAGGCCATTTTTATATATGGTAAACCAACGTGAACTGCGAAGTGGTGTGCTATGGTGTTATCAAGCATTGTCAAAAGGTCCAGAACGTTGTAGATGAGGAAGTGTACGGCCAAGACAGACAAATGACGTCCAGGACTCCCTTCTTCGATTAGTGGTATATCGATTTTCGGATACCTACAAGATCAATACCCGATCAACATAAGACGTCCTATAATATTTCGTATAGTTAACCGTTTTTTGACTTGCAATCTTTTCGACAATAGCTTATATTTCCGCTGCAGCACGCCATTTACTGCAACGTTTGAAGTGATATACCTTGCGGCTGAATTGAGACGTGGAATAGCATAGTGTATTCGACAGTGTCAAATCACGATTCTGCTAGGGATTTCGGGATGGTCAGACGTAGACGTAGAGATATGCAGTTATCTGTTGAGCGGCATGAGCAGCACGCTATTGTGGATGTGGTATGGGTTGCTATTTTCTGGGAAGCAGATTCCAGTTGGTATTCGAGGAAATATGAATACCTACCGATAAAATAATCAACTATTACAACACTATCTTCTTTTATTCGTCAGAAACTGAGAGATCCCATTTTTCAACAGGATAATGCTCGTCCCCACATTGTAGAGCCACCTATGGAGCGCTTCGAAGAGGCTGATTTCAATACCTGCAGTGATCACCCATATTTCCCGACCTTTCGCCTATCGAGCACGTGTTGTAGATGATGGGTAGAAGACTCAAGCAATTGGCTAATTGTGCTAATTATGATTGAATCCATGCCAAAAAAGGTTCGACAGTATCAACTAGAAAGGGTTGTGTAACACATTATTGATAAATTGTTCCTATTTAGTTTGATTTCTTCAATAACAATATACCTTCAACTGGTTCAACATTTCTGCTAAGTTTGGTCGAAAAACTTCAAAGACTTCTTGGTGGTGACTTTAAGTCACAGAGTTCAGATGGTGAAGTAAAGCTGCAACCTCATCAAAGAAATAAGTTTGAGAAATTATTTCTTCTCGATGTTACACTGCGTACGAATTCAAGTAAACTTTTCCCTTCAGTTTTTCACATAAATGTCGACTGAGCGCATCTCTAAAACCATGGAAATTCCAAGAACGAGGTTTCTACCCAGAAGATCTATCCAATTTCCTGCAATCCTTTCAAACACTGCCCGAATTCTCCCTCGATCTCAGTCGTTTGATCAATGCGCCATCGGGAGAACGCTCACTAATAACACCGACTTCTTCTTACAGTCTTCGCAATATTAAATACCTCGGGGAGAGGATGGAAATTTCCTTCCGGAAGGAGTTGCACAGGTAATGCGAATCAAAAACCCCCCGACTGCTCGGCGCGCTTCCTGCGGACTTTTCTCTCAAAGCGAACGGAAATATGTCCTGCTTTTCTATTAAAACTGGATGGAAATTGCATCACAGACTTCTTTCAGCCTCATGTCGCCCGGCTTTTTCACGAAATGTAAACATTTTCCTCCAGTAAAAGGAGCAATGAGGAAGTGTATCCAGCGAATTTCTGAATAATTGAACGGGAGATCCAATGGGGGAAAGCTTTATTTTTTCGTGATGCTGGCGAGCCTGGACGCGTATTTTCATAACTGAATTGCTCATACTTCCTCACGCCAAGTCGGTGCTTTCCTCAAAATATTTCATTTCGTACTTAAAAATGACAATTTCACTTGAGTTGACTCAGTGTAATAGTAAGGTCTTGTTTTATTGTGGGCACACTTTCACCTCTAACTGGTTTTCAGCTGCAAATCGAATGAATGATATTATTTTCAATAATGATGAGAAAAGATTAGGTTTCCAGATCTCGACATACTAACGGGTGTTTTTTTTCGAGGTATATAACTTTAAGTTGGCATTACTGTTCGAGATGCGGCGACCGATTTAACAGCTGTTGAGTGATTTATTCTCAGTTTGGTTTGGCAACTCATAATGAATAGACTCACGCATGAACAACGCTTGCAAATAGTGAAATTTTATTTCGAAAATAATGGTTCTGTGCGGAATACGTATCACGCACTATGTCCATTTTATTTTGTTTAGCGATGAAGCGCACTTCAGGTTGAATGGCTACGTCAACAAACAAAACTGCCGCATTTGGAGTGAAGCTAATCCTCAAGTGTATGTCGAAACACCGTTACATCCAGAAAAACTGACTGTTTGGTGCGCTTTATGGGCTGGTGGAATCATTGGTCCGTACTTCTTCAAAAACGATGATGGCCAGAATGTTACAGTCAATGGTGATCGGTATAGAGCCATGATTACTAACTTGTTCATTCCTGAATTGAACAACCATGATGTCCAGGAGCTGTGGTTCCAACAAGACGGCGCAACATGTCACACAGCTCGTGCCACAATCGATTCATTGAAAGACACGTTTGGTGACCGCCTAATTTCACGTTTTGGACCTGTGAATTGGCCTCCAAGATCTTGGGATTTAACACCGCTAGACTACTTTCTGTGGGGCTATGTAAAGTCATTGGTCTATGCGGATAAGCCACAAACCCTTGACCATTTGGAAGACAACATTCGCCGTGTTATTGCCTATATAAAAAAAACACCCTTTACATATATTGTCATTTACTCTCTTATGAATATGTATTGCAACACTGCTAATGTTTTCGTACACAACTCTGACAAAAAAGTATATCGAAAAGTTAACAAAAATCTAAATAAATAATTGAATGAAAATTTATACAACTTTCCACAAGCAAGTAACGGAAACTGGCAACCGGCTCGGACCTAACACATTCTGGTTGATGGTAGGTATAACATAACAATAATGGCTCGGAAATCAAAGCGAGCCGTTCTCCCCTCGAACGTTGTTGGATGTATCTCCGAGGATTTTCTAATATTTAGGGTGCTTCTCTGAAAAGGTCTTCGGGAACTCATCGTAACCTTAATGGCATGAATGTTTACGGCTTTCGCGCGAAATTATCAAAGTGAATGGTGAACTTCAGGATATTTCCAGGAGTGCCTTAACGTTTTTGCGAGTCGTTTACGGTTTGTAGTTCGCCGAATGACTCTGAATAAGTTTCGCGTTGTGGGTGGGCGGCCATTCTAGACGTTGTCGAATAGTGCAACGTTATTATCGCTATCTCAGAACGGCTCACATCGCTTAGGTCGTGTGGTGTGTGGAAGATACGGTTTGGGGAATGGGGGTTTCTTAGGAAACGTAGTTTTAGAGTTCGAGGAAGACTGTAGAGACGCGTCGGAGAAACGTTCTTGATTATTCGGGATCACACTTGAGAGAATCGTCTGCAGTTTCCATTTCGAGATTAAAATAAACTGGATTTTGGAGGATATTGAATCTACACGTCGGGAATCTCTATAGCTCCTTATTTTCTGATGCTTTCTTTTATATGTTTTATCGTTCGCTATTTTTCTTTATTTAACATAGACTTTTATGATAGTCGTGATTTTTTTGTATTGTAACGGTTTGTTCTCCTTATTCATGTGAACTTCTTCGCTAGATTCTCATAAGAACTGTCAATTCCGTGACTCCGTCAGGCAATATCTATCACGAACCAATCTTATCTATCTTATCTATCTCGAACCAATTTCCTCGTTCAAAAAAATGCCCCAGAAAAAGACATTTGGCTCTAATAAAAAAGTAATTGCTGAAGTTGAAGCTTATTTCGAAAGTATGGACGAAATTTTCTACAGAAAAGCTGATTAATTGTATTTCCGAGTTAGTGATACTAAGGCTAAATTGCAGCTCTCTATCAAAATTCAAGTAACTACCTCTTATAACGGGTGTTTTTTTCGAGGTATATAAGTTTAAGTTGGTATTACTGTTCAAGATGGCGACCGATTTAACAGCTGTCAAGTGATTTGTTCTCAGTTTGGTTTAGCACTTCATCATGATTACACTCATGCCTGAACAACGCTTGCAAATAGTGCAATTTTATTTCGAAAATAATGGTTCTGTGCGAAATACGTATCGCGCACTAGGTCCATTTTATTTTGTTTAGCGATGAAGCGCACTTCTGGTTGAATGGCTAAGTCAACAAACAAAACTGCCACATTTGGAGTGAAGCTAATCCTCAAGTGTATGTCGAAACACCGTTACATCCAGAAAAACTGACTGTTTGGTGCGCTTTATGGGCTGATGGAAGCATTGGTCCGTACTTCTTCAAAAACGATGATGGCCAGAACGTTACAGTCAATGGTGATCGGTATAGAGCCATGTTTACTAACTTTTTCATTCCTGAATTGAACAACCATGATGTCCAGGAGCTGTGGTTCCGACAAGACGGCGCAACATGTCATACAGCTCGTGCCACAATCGATTTATTGAAAGACACGTTTGGTGATCGCCTAATTGCACGTTTTTGACCTGTGAATTGGCCTCCAAGATCTTGTGAAGTCATTGGTCTATGCGGATAAGCCTCAAACCCTTGACCATTTGGAAGACAACATTCGCAGTGTTATTGCCGATATACGGCCACAAATGTTGGAAAAAGTCATCGAAAATTGGACGTCCAGATTGGACTACATCTGATCCAGCCATGACGGTCATATGCCAGAAATCATATTTAAAATATAATGCCACATAATTATCTTGCGGATAAATAAAATTCATATCAATCGAATAATCCATTGTTGTTTTATTGCAATTTAAAGTTCTATAGCTCTAAAAAACACCCTTCAGTTTACGACAACAGTTCTAGACGAAGTACGTTGAATGGACTGATTGTCAATACGATTTTATCATTCTGCACATTCCAAAACGTTAACGGGGAATATTTCAGTGTGATATAATTTTTTTCCTGACAGATAAGAGACATCCAATACTGAAAATTATTAACTAAAGTAATCCCTCCGAGCGTCATCCAGAGATTTTTCAGGAAATATGACATTTTTTAACGTGAAATTTCAATTAGAATCAATTACCATACCCATCGGTTCTTCCAGCTCCAAAATACAATCAATTAATTTTAAAAGGCAAAATCAAGGATTCAAATTGAAAAAAAAAAGTTGTGTTTTGAGAATCGACTCCACAGACAAACGAAATTCAGAATGTGCGTTGACACGAAGAATCGAGTCAACGCACTAACTGACTAAGTAGAAACTTAGTCAATATATTTTACCAGATATAGTCCTATCCACAATATAATAGGAGTTTTTATTATTTTCTTTTGTATAACATCTTTTATCCAAACGCCTTACTGGTTGTTTTGATAACAGATCGCTTAATTGATTAGTCACAGTACCTGTACTTAAAAATCTACCTTTGAATTCGATTTTGTCAGTCCGTCCGACCTCATACAATATAATCTTCGAACGGATGGCTCTAGAATCCCGAACTTTTCAGCGTAGATTTCCATCTCGAATACAGCAGTTTCACAAATAAAGACGTTAAAAATGTTGTATTCAAATAAATTTCAAACCTATGTTTCGAATCAAGAAATTAGTAACAAGGAAATATGTCGAGAAAAAAAGGTTATCTCTGACGTGAAGCTTTCGAGATACATATATACTTATTTACAATATCAGGTCTTCAAGAGCCCAATTGGTGCATTGCTGAAGGATCGCTCGAAAGATCCTGAATTCTCAAAACTATTTGAGCAAACTATATAAATCCTCGCTGACACAATTAGCCATAAAAGTGGAGCAACAACTATGTGAACCAGACGACAATTTTTACGTCTGTCAGAGAAAGATTTTCCAAAGAATAAGACAACACATCAGTCACAGATCATTAAGACCAAACAGTCGGAGCTTAACATTTACCAACAGCCGAATCTGATCCACCGCAAAATTCGGTTTCAAGGACGAAACACAGAAGAACGATGCAACTCCGGCATTATCTCAGCAGACGTACCGAACACATCGATCAGATTGCCAGACATAATTCGCTATTAAACTCCTCCAAATTTCCCTCTTGCGACGTGTGCGGTTGCTGGAAACCTGAGAAACGCATTAATCACGAGAGGTACAACGCCGAAATGGAAATTACATTTCCCACCTCTCATTGTACAGACCTGGGGGGGCGGTTTGAACCGGGACGGCCAACAGCGGGACATATCACTTCTAGATCGTTCTGAACTCTGATGGTAGCATCATACGAATGATTAGAGCACGATGAAGATATAATTAATGCGCTTCGTCTGGAAGTGATGCGTTATTGTGTGAAATTGCTTTGTTCTGTTCACGTCTGCGATTAGCTTGATGCGTTCAAGAAGGTTCAGGATTAGAGAGGTGGGGCGGATTTTATTATGTCTGGATATTTGTTTTGTGCTTGTGATGTGGATGCGTCTTATTTTCCCTTATTCCATTATTCTCAAGCATGATGGGGGGGCCACAAGGTTCTGAAATATATACAAATTGGTTCTTTATGCTCACTTCATTCTAGTTCTTCTATTGAGCAGTTCTTCATGTGGTGGAGTAACTCCCATCAAAAAACAATATTTTATCAACACAACAAAATTTAAGCCCAGCGAGTCAAATATCTCGGTCCAAATTTTATGTTCCACAATGTTGACAACCTTCATTCGAACCACGGTATTCACAAGAAGCAAAAAAAACTATACGTCAGCCAAGGACTTTTCACTTGAGTGAAGTGGTATGGAAGTTCTACTTTAGCTTGAAGGTAGCTGAAGATGACCTTTTGCCTTATTTTGCACCTACACAGGGTCGCCTAGGGGATCAATATCTCTACCAGTTTTATGTTCCACAATGTTGACACCCATATTTGATCCATGGTACTCACGACAAAAAGAATAGTATGACATAGGTTTTGCCATCTATGCATCAAATCCAGGACTTATTGAGTGAAGTGGAATGAGAGTCCTACTCTAGCTTGAAAGTATATTAAAATGAGTTTTTGCACATTCCTACACATTGAAAACAGCTAATTCATAATTTTTCAGTCTAACGAATTCTAGAAAAAATCATTTGAAAAGTTTCATCTCCTAGAGTGTCAACAAGAATAGTTTTTTGTGTGGAGTCTATATGAGATATCCTAACATGTTTCCTAACATAATCTGAATGGATTAGAAATGAAAAAATTATGGATTCCCTTTGAGATTGACGTATTTTTCATTTTCGGTTTTTCAATTAAAACAAAAAAAGGTTCCAATTCTGAGAGAAGAAAATTTTTTTCAACCTCCTTGAAATTTTCAATTCAAAGTTTTCAGGTGCAAAATCGAAAAATCTTATGAAAGGATCTGTTCGATCTACAGTGGTTGTACATACAAAGGAATCAGGTAAAAAATGCTAGAGCCTAATTCGTGAAGTTTTCGAAGTTTCGAACTGACAAATAAATGATTCAAAGGAATGAAGCTAGTATAGTCATGAAATTGAAACAAACTACATATATCATATTTCGACGATAGTGGCTTCAATATTTTGTTGCTTCCAATAATTTTAGACCTCAATAAAACTAGACAAAAGGCAATACATCCGTTCAGATCCAAACATTTCGAAATTATAGAGCTATGTAAAGATATTTCAGAATTTATATTCAGAATTGAAATGAAGTGCTATATCGAAATTATATCATCTAGTTTATGTTTATTGTAGAGTTAAATTATATCTGCCCTGTATTTTGATGATCACTTGAATCATGATGAGAGTCATTAAGACAAAGCACCTATTTCGACTAATTCTCATTTTATATAACCTCATTCCTAAAGCTCAACCACATCCTTCAAGTACCGCCATTTTTATCGACAAGGTTATATGATTTCCAATAAAGAATTCAGCTCTATTTTCCAATAAACATTTGTTCATTCAATTCAAATTGGGTATGTATTCCAAAATTAGAAAAAATCCATCGAATCTCTCAATTATTCCGCATGCTCCAAGCAGCTTAAAAAATAATCAAGGGTATTGAGGCTGAAACACAAACAAGATTAATAAAGTAAATTTCTTTAGTAATACGTCACACTCGAATAGTCCTAAAACGCACAATAGAGTATATTCGTTTATCAATATTGCTTAACTATTGAGAATTTACAAATTTTACTGGTTCATCCATAGAGTAATAAACATAGATAGAGGAAGTATACGCAATTTTCACATGTCCCCCAACATGGTTAGGTTATGTTTTCGGATTGTGATATATTTTAAAACCCACAATTTTACTATATCATTATGAATGTATATTATATTGTATTCCAAAAATTAGAAAAAATCCATCGAATTTCTCAATCATTCCGAATGCTCCAATGAGGTTAAAAAATAATCAAGGGTATTGAGGCTGAAACACAAACAAGATTAATAAAATAAACTTCTTTAGTAATACGTCACACTCGAATAGTCCTAAAAGGCACAATAGAGACCGGCAAAAATCAATTCTCACCGAAAATATAATAAATTTCAGCTCTCCTTCCTTCCGGAGTACACAACAATAAAATATGTCGATCCCTCCCAGCGATTATCGCCGCCTCCATCAACAAGTGTCGTGCCGATACGAACCGGAACAATAAAATAAAGCCAAACATTGAAAATTAAATCACTCACTTAACCTGTCGCTGTGCCGTGCTATCAATTATTAAAATATCAAATTGTTGTTTTAATGGCGTGCTGAAACGTTGTGAAATTGCTATCTGAATGCGTCGTTCCTGCGCTGAAATATGTAATTGCCTGTTACGGAAATGTCACGTCGACAGGTGCTTTATCGACCGAGTACGTTTCCTGTGCCGCTGGGGCCATCTCTCGACGAGATCTCGAATGATGTTCATCTCGCTTAGTTCAGCATCCTGGAGCCGTGTGGCGGTAGAGACCGGTTTGGCAAGCATTTGCAGTCGCCTGTTCGCGTTTGGTGTTCAGAGATTGGAAGTTGCATTTTAGGAAATTACGATCGTTCGATTTGATTGGCAGGATGTCAATGCGTTTCTATTTAGCGATTCAAAATAGTTATCCCAAATATTGATGATGAATTTTACATAAATCCGATTGATATCTATTAGATACAACAGTTTCATACGAAATTTTATTCTCTGGGCTCTGTTGGAAACAATTTGATATTCTGTTTATTCTGGAGCTCAAAATGTGACCCAAATTTTTTTTTGAGCGTCCTTTCCCCGAATAGATTGCTCAATCATTTCTCCAAGTAGTCTTTAATTTTTGAACAATCGTGAGAAAAGTTGAACCTTCACTTGTTGCACAATACAATACTATTTTTTTTTTCTGATAAATTCAAAAAACTACGATCAAAATGAATCACGTCAAGTTTTAAAACAAACATTTCAATCTGAATTTCTTGCAGAATATGGTACTATTGACAATTCTAGAATATATGGAAGCAAAATCGTCAAATATGTATATCAAATAAAAAAAATTTAATCAAAATTCTCTTCTTGCAAAATTTCAACACGTCAAAATCATAGAGAATTCATAAAGAATATTGTAAAAGAAATACCCTTTGTTTTTTCTTTGTATGATAAATTGAGAGTTTTTAAGAATTATAACATAGCCCATATTGATTTTCGCAAATGAATTCACAATATGAATTTTGAAACATTATCTTTCAGGAGGCTAAGATGGTGCATCATCATAGGATCTTTTAGGATTTGATCAAATAATTTCATCAAATCGCAAAAATAAAGCAAAAAGAAAAAAAATAACATTAGAAAAAAATAACAAATTATAAATTTCGGATAAACTCCCCCAATACTCTCTCAGGAAGTAACTCAAAAGGTACTTTCCAAAAGTATTTTTTTACATATCTGGTGTGCCGCATCTGAAAAAAACCCTTGCATCAGAACGTTCAAAAGATCTTAGACCTCTTTATGTGATGCAAATAAAACAAGTTATGTTTCGCTTGGACTTTTTTTTATTGTCAACAACGAATAATCGGACTTTATTCCTTAGGGATATAGCTAAAATCACCATCTAGCAATCTTTTTCAAGAACAACGAAAAACTTGCTGAACAGTCTATTAAATATTAACCCCAAAGTTTTTCCTTGGGCTTACCACCCCAAAAACCAAACTACATCAAAACTAATGCAACACCGCCCCAACCTCTCAACCCTTTCCATCCCTCAAAACCTTCCCTACTACCACCCGCCAAAAATTGCTCGAAAATACACGGGAACTCAATTATTTTAACACCCCTTATATCTCAGATTTTCCTTCTCTTGTCGACGACACACCCAATCAATATCGCGAGAATATTAACAATCCTATCCACGTTAGATTTTTGGCATCGTCTAATCAATATTTCGAAGATACTAATTTTCGGTTCGTTTTCGAAACAAATCACTCTGCCATTAGATAATTTTTCTTATAAATTGCACATATAAATTATAGTTCTCAAGATACTTTCAGTGAGCTTCGAATTTGGGACACCCTGTGCATGTACTGAAAACAAACAGTTCAGCAGAAAAAGTGCATTCTCACATTTTCATGGAGTTTTCAGGAGCCTCTAGCGTCAAAACCAGCCTATAGAAAAACTTGTGCCTATAAAACTTTTTGTTTGGAATGATTTAACTCAACATATCAAGATCAAGAATTCAGCCAAATTGACACATGGCAACTACCCCTAATAAAGTTTGTGGTGTCCTTTATGCCAACATTTTTGAGACGTTAATGTTAGTCTTACTATATACACATGGTCGAAACTCTTGAAGCGAAACACCAAAACGATTATACCATCATCGCTAAGGGTATATTATTCGTTTATCAATACTATTGAAAATTTACGGATTCTACTGGTTCATCCATAGAGTATTAAACATAGATAAAGGAGGTATACGCAATTTTCACATGTTGCCAACATGGTTAGATTACGTTGTCGGATGGTGATATATTTTCAAATCCACAATTTTATTGAATCATTTCGAATGTATATTACATTGAATAAAATATATTTATTTGAGTGATTCTGGATTGAATATTCAAATTTGAATATTTGGAATCCGATATTTTTCCTAATTGTCGAATTTATACTAAGCAGAATATTTATTATTCTCTGTATCTACCTGCTAAAATCCAAGGTTTGGCAACTTTTGCTCTCCTAGTGTCATCCGTTCTTCACGTCGTTTGGCGCGCTTGAAGTTTGTTTTCTGAATTTCTGATATATTTTGAGTTAATATGAAACGTTGATTCACTATGGGACATAAGAAGTGCGTTCTTTGTGGATAAACTCGCGAATTGAGTGAAATATCGTATCACTGATATGTTTGCATTTCCGCGCACTTCATGTAAAATTTAATAGTTTATGTTGGGGGCAAAATTTACTTACTGAAAATGACATATGCTCCCTCTTTCTATGTTTATACTTATATTATTATTAGGAAAATACTTGGGATTGATATTAGACGAGAATTTAAAGTTCCAGTTTCACGTGGATTATCTTGCAAATAAAATGTCCAAAAAGGTCGTTTTCATATCTAGAATAAGGAGTAAAATTGATATGAATACGTCACTGATATTGTTCAGATCATTGGTACATCATCATGTGGATTATTGCTCGTCAGTAATGTTTAATTTAAATAAAGGTATCATAGATAAGTCACAAAAAGTACAAAATAGATGTATGCGAAATATTTTGAAATGCAATAAAAGAACTCTCATAAGGAATATGTTAAATTGTTTGAAACTGATGAGTGTCAATCAGAGAATTATTTATAAAACATTAGATTTAATATTCAAGGCAAGGAATGAAATTTTACCTGAATATTTGAGTGAAAACCTAAAATTTGCTAATGAGATACATAATTATAATACACGACGTCGAGATGATTTTTACATGGAAAAAGTTAATACTACCTTAATGAATAAGTCCACATTTAGCAGGGGATTAGTTCTCTTCAATAAACTAGCTGAAAAGATCAAATATTGCAATAATAATGAAGAATTTAAAGATGTTTAATGAGTTATATTTATGAAGAATTTAATTAAGTTAGTGGATTACCTTTATATTGTTTTCAATAGCCGAGTGCTGAGTAAAGTTTATTATTATTATTATTTACTACTCCTAGGGCTCATCAAAACATGAGTTGTATAATCACTTGAAAATTAGAACAAGTAACCGACCAAACAATTACTATTTTTGTTGGGGTAGCGTCAAAACGTTACCTCGAGTTTTAAGATAGTGGATTTTTCAAGGACTCAAGGGCTATGACTAAACGGCAGATAATGTGTTAATGCGCTTTAATTCTAAAACTAACAAGTGTTTATTACATAATTCTAGTGACGTCAAGACCATCGTAAATATGATGACAATAGATTTATTGATGCAATATAAATTCTACAGTTCACCGGAAATATGAAAGTAATTTGGTATTTATCTGGTTAACGCGCTTCGAACGGAAATGGAAATGCTGATTTTATAAACAATTCGAAGACACACATCCCTCAATCTACTTTTGATTGAAATATGGAATACCTTATGAAATTATTTAATAATAATAGAGTCTTCATTTTGCAAATTCTAGGGGCGAAGTCTAGCCAAGGCTACTCCACTCAACCCCCAACAAAATACAAATGAAGAAAAATTACAAAAATTGAAATTATTGAAAGGAAATACAACATAAATAATATACATCATGAACATCACCAAAAATGAAACTTATCTACAAAAGCTGTAACTGGCTTGAAAATAAAACATTCTTCAATTCTTCTCTCAATGAGTTCAATGAAGAACCCCAACATGCAATCAGCATCTCATTATGCAATTTCACCGCATTAAAGGTGAAAGAGCGCTGAATATTGTGTGAATATTATTAGAAAATTATGATATGACTAAAGATTTTCTGCGCGTTTCGTACAATTTTTAATAAATTAACTTCCAATCAATTCCAATCACTCCAACCGGTCTCTTGAACACCCCTACCCCCCCTAATATCCCAGATTTCCCTCCAACCACCACCGACGTCTCTGAATCGATATCGCGGCCGCAATCCTATCGGCTGGTGGACTTTTTGCATCATCTGGAAAACGGAGGTATGTCAGCGGGAGCCGGGACCTTGTTCCTGACAAGATTAAACTCATTAGTTGGCTCGTAATTAAAAACTGGAAAGACAACCGAGAGAGAACTCGGCCCCCGCCGGCGGCGGAACGGACGGCGCTCGCGTCCTTCACGGGGCGCACAAAAGCGGACGGAACGTAGTTAAGAAAGGGCTCAGGGCTCTTTCCGAACTGTCTGTTCGGGAGCGGGGCGCCCGACTACGTTTTCAATTAAAACGGGGAGGGGGGGTTTCGGTGGGTTAGGGTTAGAGTGTGTCGTAACGGTTCAAGCCGTTACGGTTTCGGGTGACCTTGAACTGTCCGATATTTTTGAGTTGATCAGTATCTTATAATATATTATCAAATATATGAACATCTACGAAAGCAAAGCTGAGTATTTATATGGATCTCCTCAATATGAATTTGGAATATTTTCTGAAATAGATTCAAAAATTTATATCTCTAATTGAAATAAATCTTTTTCTCAGGTAGGTTCGGAGAAAGTATAATTTTATTTATTTTCCTTTTAATCAAACAATAAACCAACTACCTATTTACCTCACTAATTACCTATCTATTGAAATGAAATTTATTACAAAAATCGAAAAAAAAAACTTATCTGAAAAAATTTTCTTTTCCATATAGTCCAGTTCTGTATCTTTTTCTTTAAAACTGAAAATCCTATTCCATTCTACTTTCCAATTACAAATTCCATAGTCTTTCCAATTCCAATTTCGTCTCTTTAATATTATAATCTTCACTCCTTTATACACTGTCCGTGTGTCCGTAAAGTATAGAACAAATTCATTTTTAGCTAAAGGGAACATTTTAAGAAATGATCCTGATCCACGTCGATTTTTTATTTTAATTTACCGATTTTAAAATATTAATCTAATATACAGGATGAATTACTTTTGAGTAATGACGTCACCGTCATTTTTCTTAAATGGAACACCCTCATTTTGTCCCAATTTTCCGATTACTCTAGATGAGCTGATTCCAAAAATGTATCACATGTTGATTCCAATTGGTACAGGGTGGACAAAAATACAATAATTTTGTATGTGCTCATAAATCAACGCGTAACATTCTTCATTAGTTAAATTAACAATATTATCAAAAGTACTTATTGTCTAGCGGCAATTGGTTTGAATGTAACACCCTGTAGTTTGTAACATTTTTGGATTAATAAAAATGAGCTGTTACCAAACATGTTTGGTATTTGTGGTCTAGCAAACAGAATATGAAAGAAATTATTTCTTATCAACTTAAAAAAAAACATACCAATTGGAAATATTGGAATCAACATGTGATACATTTTTGGAATCAGCTCAGCTAGAATCATCGGAAAATTGAGACAAAATGGAGGTGTTCAATTAAAAAAAAATGACGGTGACGTCATTACGAACGGTACCCATTCATTTCCTCTCTAGAGCCTCGCGATGACCAAACTTTGTACGATGTTCGAAGTTGTACATTCGCTTCTTCTCATTTCCTTTATCGAAGCAGAGGGTAGCACTGTACGACGACTTTCGCGAAATTATAGTTTTACCTCTTTTGGAATGGTTTTCTTTTCACGAATATTTCAAAAATATATGAGTGCTTTGTACGAAGTACATACCTATCATTAAATTTTTTTTGCGAAAAACGAAAAGTTACAAAAAATTATTGTGTAAGGGTTTATGTCAAAATCCCACAAGAATCAGTGATTTGTGAGAGGAAATATCTGAGCCACCACGTGGTGTTCCCTCTTAAAAGTGATTCTCAATCATAATTTCCACAGTAGACAATATGTTTCAATTGAATTCGAATGTTTGTCTTCAAAAGGCGTTTTCTTTCTAAAAAAATCACATTTTTAGTTGCCACTAGTGGCGTAAAACAAGGGCATCGCGATTCTTAGAATATAAACGACTAATGGAAAATACCGAATATATCATTGTAAGAGAATAAATTTTAGATATTTTTGATGTTTGAATATTCCTCATATATTTTTGATTGTCAATCAATAGGTATAACTTCCAATGGAAGAATGGAAATGAATTGATGAAAACTCAGATGAATCATGCAATTTCAGAATATAATTAAATTACTCAATATATTTGTTATATGATCGCAATAGGGAAAATAACGAAGAAAGTATAATACAGCGAGTTTTTAAATACAATAAAGGTAGTATAATATGAACAATTATTAAAATGATCCGGTCAGATCTAAGTCAGCTTATGCCTGAGAAATTGTTTTTTGTGAGTCTGTTTGATAGTTATTGAATTATACCTTAAGGAATGGATTTGCAATTATATTGTTATTTGTTTAAAACCTACTGAAGTAGGTTTCGAATAATAATAATAAAAATAATTTCAGTAGATTTTGATTGAACCCCACTATTTCGAAACAACTTCTGACCACAAAGTACCCTAATCAAGTATTCTGATTCATTTCTTTGACTTGAATAGTGAACAATTCGTTGTTATTTTTTCTGTGATAATAGATGAGATTATACGAAATACTTTTCACTATATTACTTACTCATCTTCATTTCTTTATCTATAATGAGTTTCAATCAAGTGAGATCCGAGGGTTGGTTATTCTGAGAACTAGTTATTCATTACGGCAATATTTTATAGAAATTGATATTTTGTCATTATGAACACCTAGTATAGTACCCAAAGATCATTAAAAAGTCATTACTTACCTGAGTTCTTCAGTATTTACTTTCAAAATATAATCAAAATGAATTCATTAATTTCCAAGTTATTAAGTTTTTCCAAAGAACCTTCCATCTATGGGAAATCGAAATATTTCAAATATTTATATTTATTTTATCGACATGACATATTGGGAACATAACCCCTTATTGATCAGAAAAAATAATTAAATTAAATATATTGTAACAAACAATTAGAAAAAATTTATTACTTCATAGCTCAGTTCTTGAGGTATTGAAATCAAATTTGAAATAAAGGTTCGTTTGCTTCCTTATTCTAAGTTGAAGTTTGAGGAACATGTAATTCAAATCACAAAGCAATACGTAGACTTTTTTATTTTATTATGATAATCACATATATAAAATTTCAATTGGAAATAGCGAAATACTGAAGATGATTTCACCATATGTTACAATCCACCAGCGGCGTACTACAAAAAGTTTGAGGGGTGAAAAGGGTTTGGCCATGAAAAAATATCCACCTGTAGCTTGTTTCGTAGCATAAAGGATGCCCTATTACGTTATCTATATTTCGAATTTGTTCTTAAAATTTCAAAACTGAAGAAGCCATGAAGATAAGACTGAAGAAATCTTGAAATTTTATTGGTTGGGTAATGAAAACAAATTTTTTTTTTGACCTGAACGCCATTTAAATCTTGATATTGAATTTTAAATCACTCTGTATGAAAACTATAGAAATGCACTTGGTTATTTCTTTTTCTTGGAAGTTTACAGAACTATAATTTGACTTCTTTCGGGAAAGATTATTTTTCAGGGGAATAGGAAAATAAATGATGATTATAAATGAGTCTATATATCATTACGTTTATTATTCACAGATGAATTTCTTACAAAATATATACAGATACAACTATACAAAATTAATAAATATACAAATATATCCATTTCAAGCTTCAAATCAAATTCGTTCACGAGATTTTATTTCACGAAGTTTTTGCTTCTTTTCTGAAATAATCCTTAAATGGCAAAGGAAACAGATGTTTCTTTTCCATTTCTTTTTATCTTTTATGTTTATCAAGGTGCTATTATAACCCAGACCCATTTTGAAATCTTCATACGATCCAATATTATCTATTTGACCATCTGCATTCTCATTTGGAGTTGAATATTCAAGAAGAGGTTCAAAGTTCTTGATGTATTCTTCTTTATTGATACTATAGTAGTCTGTAGACTCATTTGTATTTTTTAAACTGGCCTCAAATGAATTTTGAATGATTTCGCATGATCGCATCGTCGAACTAAATTCTGAATAATCACAAGTAGACAAATTTTCATCTTTTTCACTAGTATTCAATGTCGAATTAGAGAAATGTGAATGCTTGGAGACAGTATCGAAGGTTCTTGTGGATCCGTCCTCAATTGCAGTGACGTATTCCTTGGATTTATCCAAACATGATAGATATTCACTTTGGTCAATGCTCTGCAAAATAAGATGTCGAATTAGTGACTGTGTTAAATATTCTTACATTGAAGTGATTCGACTTTAAAAAAATTTTCACGTGGAAAGAGTTAAATAGTAAAATATATTCTTCCACGAAAAAATATCATAACGTTTTTTCTATAAAAACTTCGGTGTCTTATAGTGATAATACACACTAGTTCAAGTCATTATGTACAGAAAAATCATATCAAATAATAACTGGCACTTACCTTAAATGATTTTTCACTGTTTTCCACTGTGAGGCTCTCAGATGTTTGCCTATGTGAAATACGACTTGGGCAGCCACACAGAGTTTCATCTTTTGCACTGGTATTCAATGAATCAGAAGAATTTGAAAGTTCGGTGGCTGTTTCGAAGGATATTGTGGTTTCATTCCCACATGTGCAGTATTCTTCCGAAATTTCCAAACATGATGAATATTCACTTTGGTTGAAGCTCTGCAAAATAAAATGTAATATAAGTTACATGTTCTTGAAAATTTTCAAGTTAGATGTAATTGATTATAAGAGAATTTCCAATGAAAAAAAATTCTAAACTAACTAAGGTATCTAAAGGAATATATACAATAGTTCAAGTCATAATACATAAGATGCAGAAATCTAATAATTACTTGAGATGAATAAGTCGCACTTACTTTGAATGAATTTTCACTGTTTTCCATTGTCACTGTATTCTATAATATATGCGCTGATGCGTGTTGTTTCTTTGGCGTAAGTTTTGTTACTAAACAATTGCAGGTAAGTTTAGAATATTTATAACTTAAAATGCTACCTGGACCGGACCTATCAGAGGTCAGATGAATCTGCGCTGATTCACTGAATTCATCTCAATTTTCTTCTTCTTCCTTATGATTATTACCTGAGTATTTACCAATGAATCGTTATTAATTTCTGATAATTAAAGCCATCTTTTTTTAATTTTTCATAGCCCTAGATATATTTTTTTTTGAAGAAAGCCCTTGACGATCATCTCGAAAATTATATTATATTATTGAAACTTGCAACATAGATTTTATCTTTTTATTGATATTCTTCGTCGAATGATCATATTTATTATAAGTTTCAATGCTATATCCTTTTTTTGTTGACCAATCGGCTCCGCTCTTTCTCTGCTTTATTTAGTTTTCAAAAATATAGTTTTTTTGGGCACATTAATGATATGGACATGACATAGTCATATAAAATGATTTGTTTCGACTGAGAGGAAAAGAGGAATACAATATATGCATAATAATCCAAATCTGTCTATTGAATTGTTAGGAAAAAGAATAAAACTCGTTACCATATCATGGACCAAAAACAAAATATATTTATATTTTGGAAAATTGAATCAAACAGAGGAAGCGTGGAGACGTTTCGTCAAAAAAAACAATATAACTCTGAAACTTATTTTGAATGTAGCCGTTTGAGAAAGAATAGTGATAAAGAAATATTTCAAGTTTCAATAATATAATATAATCCTCGAAAGGAGCATCATAGTATTCTTTTTGTTTATATGCTGGAAAATCCCAAGAAATTATTTTATTCATATTTGTCTTTCTAAAAATATCCTTTCTGTGTCATTCGATTTTTTGAAAACCATTTTCTTTCTAAATTTGGTCTTGATATCAGCATGTTTCTTAAATGCTTATGGCACTTGACCTACGATATTATTACTTCATTCAATGAATAGAAATCTCAACTTATTTCATATTGCTTATTTTCATTACATGCACATCCTGTTTCGGCTAAGGCATTCAAACTCGAACATTCATTTTTCTATAAACTTCAATTAAATAATTATTGAATATTACTTTTAACACATTTTAAATGAATAATTTTTTTTTAATCTGAATACAATTGTGATTTACATTCATTTCTAATTTGAATTTTTAATGGATCTATAAAAATTTTTTTTGGTGTTCTGGGTATTTTTGATCGTATCTACCAATTTCTAATACATGGCATATTGCTGGATCCACTCAAAAATTAAAAGGAGTTCTCTAGCAAGTTTAATAGACCATATTCCTAGAGACATTTTTATTCTGTGCAATATATTCAGTTAGTAAAAAATAAATGATCCGATCAATAAAAACACAGCAGAAATGACCAAAAATACAGGTTGTTCGATGAATTTTTCTTGATTTTACTTCGATTTAAATTATTTACATCAAAACATGAAATGAGTTTTATCGATGAAGGGAAATTAGCATGAGGAAGTTATATTCTTTTTCCGAACATTATGCACATAACAATTCAAAATTCAATATAGTAGTTTTAATTTAATTCAGTTTTCATTTAATATGTAATTTTAGAATAGATAAAGCAAAAAAATACTTCCCGTAGCTCCGACAGCAGATGCTTTTCTCTTCTTATCTAAAAAATTTACGTAAGAATACTTTTATTCATGATCATACTTCACATTAGAAAAAAATCTTTTGATTTGATATTTTTGCATAATTGAATGGTGATTTTCTGTGCTATTATCGAAATGTCGAAATTTGGATCTGAAGTACAATTCGAAGAAATACATAATCTAGAAGTCGTTGAAATGGAAGGTAAAGCAATTAAGATAATCGATAAATAAATATTTTTCAAATAGGTACTCATTATTAAGATATCTATGATGCATTTCAGGTTGGAATGAGAACAATACCAATATCGTAAATATTCCGACTTGTCAGCGCTGTATATGAAATCTATAGAATGGCACTTGATTATTCCTTTTGTTCGAAATTTCTCATTACGATAATTTGAATCTTTCGATTTTAATTCTTTCAGGAAATTACTTCGTTATACCGAAATAAGACAAATTTATTTTCAGGGGAATAGAAAAATAAATGATAATTAAGAATGTGTTTATATATGTTTATTATTCAAGATAATTTTTTCCAAAATATACATAAAAATGTTAATAAATTCATTAATATACAAAACCTCTATCAGTTAAATCATTTACGAAATTTAATTGAATGAAGGGGCCTTTGCGTTTTCTTTGAAAGAATCTTCAAATTTTGCAACATATAACATACATTTCTCGCATTTTTTTCATGAAAATCTTCTATTTTCATCACGGTGCTATTAAAACATAGACCCATTTTGAAATCCTGATATGACCCAATGTCGTGTATTCCATCTTCTGCATTCTCATTCGAAGGTGAAATTATATCAAGAAGGGGTTCGAAGTTCTGGATGAATTCCTCTCCATTTCTACTTGAGTATTCTTTGAACTCATTTGAATTTTCTGAATTTAACAAATATGAATTTGGATTGTAAGATAATTCAATCGTCGACACAAGATCTGGATCAACAAAAGAAGACAAATTTTCATCTTTTGAAGAAAAATTTTCGTTTTTTGCACTGGTATTCATTGTTGAATTAACGAGATGTGAATATTTGGCGATAGTATCGAAGGATCCGTTCTCAAATGCAGTGACGTATTCCGTAGAATTTTCCAAACATGATTGATATTGACTTTGGTCCATACCCTGCAAAATAAATGTCCAATTAGTTATTGTTGTTAAATAAAATGTCCAATTAGTAATTGTTGTTAAACATTCTCACATTAGAAAATTTTCACGTGGAAATAGTTGAAATGGTAAAATATATTCATTCTTCCTCTAAAAATTCATGATTTTTCATGAAAGCTTCGATTTATTACAGATAATATCTAGTTCAAGTCATTATATACAGGGAGAATATACAATAGTTCAAGTTAAAATATATAGCTTGAAAAAATTCAACAATTGCTCCAGATTTTTCCATGTAGATTATTGTTTAAGGAAATTATATGAAAATCCTATAAAAATCTCTAATTTCGCTTTGAAATGAGGGGCCACTTAGTGTTGTTCCCTCTTGAGAATAGTTTTTTTTAGTTCTTGGTATATTTAATCGTTCCAATTTGTAATACATGGCCACCCTAATTTTCGAATTGAATGAAAAAGTGGATCAAATGGAAGACATAATAAATTTTTATCCTTATCAAAAGGTTCAGTTTGACTTGCCACCAAATGATCTGTAACGACTGAAAACATCAAATACTCAAGTTCTCATTCATTTGTTGATGTATTCAAAATACTGCAGACAAAATTTATAATCAATGCTATCGTATTTTTCATTCTGTGGAATATATTAATGAAAAAAAATTATATTATATAATATCGAATATTTAACCAGGTTGTTCAATGAATCTTTTTTGACTTTACTTCGAATTCAAATCATTCACATCAAAACATGAAATGAATTTCATCGATTAAGAGAAATTAGCATGAGGAAGTTATATTCTTTTTCCGAACATTATACACATAACAATTCAAAATTCAATATAGTAGTTTTAATTCAATTTAGTTTTCTTTTAATATGTAGTTTAAAAAAGCAAGAAAATACTTCCTGTAGCTTCGACAGCAGATGCTTTTCTCTTCTTATCAAAAAAAATTACAAAAGAATACTTTTATTCATAGACATATTTCACATTGAAAAAAAATCTTTTGATTTGAAATTTTTGCATAATTGAATGGTAATTTTCTATGGTATTATCGAAATGAGAAATTTGGATCTGAAGAACAATTCGAAGAAATACATAATCTAGAAGTCTTTGAAATGGAGGGTGAAGCAATTATGATAATAGATAAATAATCATTTTTCAAATACAATACCAATATCGTAAATATGCCGACTTGTCAGCGCTGTATATGAAATCTATAGAATTGCCCTTGAATATTTCTTTTGTTCTTAATTTCTCATTACGATAATTTGAATCCTTCGATTTTAATTCTTTCAGGAAATTACTTCGTTATAGTGAAATAAGACAAATTTATTTTCAGGGGAATATAAAAATAAATGATAATTAAGAATGTGTTTTTATATGTTTATTATTCACAAATTATACAAAAAAAGATACAAAATTCATTATTATACAAATCCATTTGAATGTTTTCGAGGTTTTAAGTTTATATATGTTTATTATTCAAGATAAATTTTTTACAATATATACATAAAAATAATAATAATAAATTAATTAATATACAAATCCTCTATCAGTTAAATCATTTACGAAATTTAATTGAATGAAGAGGCCTTTGCGTTGTCTTTGAAAGTATCTTCAAATTTTGCAACAAATGACATACATTTCTCGCATTTTTTTCATGAAAATCTTCTATTTTCATCAGGGTGCTATTAAAACATAGACCCATTTTGAAATCCTGATAGGACCCAATGTCGTGTATTCCATCTTCTACATTCTCCTTCGGAGGTGAAATTATATCAAGAAGGGGTTCGAAGTTCTGGATAAATTCCTCTCCATTTCTACTTGAGTATTCTTTTGACGCATTTGAATTTTCTGAATTCAACAAATATGAATTTGCATTGTAAGATACTTCAATCGTCGAAACAAGATCTGGATCAACAAAAGAAGACAAATTCTCATCTTTTGTAGACAAATTTTGTTTTTCCATTGTTGAATTAACGAGATCTGAATATTTGGAGATAGTATCGAAGGATCCGTTCTCAAATGCAGTGACGTATTCCGTTGAATTTTCCAAACATGAATTATGGTGACTTTGGTCCATATCCTGCAAAATAAAATGTCCAATTAGTTATTGTTGAAAAACATTCTCACATTAGAAAATTTTCACGTGGAAATAGTTGAAATGGTAAAATATATTCATTCTTCCTCTAAAAATTCATGATTTTTTTAAAAGCTTCGATATATTAGAGATACTATCTAGTTCAAGTCATTATATACAGGGAGAATATAAAATAGTTCAAGTTATAATATATAGGTTGAAGAAGTCCAACAATTGCTAGATATTAATAAGAGGCACTTACCTTTAATGAATTTTCACTGTTGTCCATTTTAACTTTATTTATATATTTGCTTTGTTGCAAGTTGCTTCTTCGGCGTAAGTTTCGTGACTAAACAACTGCAGGTAATTTTCGAATATTTATAACTCAAAATGATTCATGATCCTATCAGAGGGCAGCTGTATCTGCGCAGATTCGATGAATTCATGTTGAACATTTTTCTTCTTCTTCTTTATGATTTCAACCTGAGTATTCACCAATTAAAAATCGTAATTTAATACTTATTACTTATATTTCTTTCAATATTGGCATAGCCAGATGAATTTTTTTTTTCGAAGAGTGGCAATGATGATCCTTTCAAAAATTATATTATATTATTGAAACTTGCAACATGGTTTTTATTATTTTTATCAATATTCTTTGTCAAACGGCCATATTGAAAATAAGTTTCAGTGCTACATCTTTTTTTTACGAATCGGCTCCGCTCTTTCTCTGCTTTATTGAATTTTCAAAAACATATTTCATTTTTTGGGTCCATAAATGATATCGACATGACATAGTGGTATGAAATAAATTGTATCGACAGGAAGGGAAAGAGGAATTTTGTAGTGTTCTTATGTTTTTCATGTGCTGAAAAATCACAAGAAATTCTTGTACCCACATTTGTTTCCATAGAAATCTCCTTTCAGTGTCATTCGATTTTTTGAAAACTGCTAGGATATCTTCCTAAATTTTGACCTGGTTTTAGCATGTTTCGTTGTTCCTCAGGAAAATTGTTCCACGATATTCTTTATTCATTTAATGACAAGGAATATCAACTTATCATTGTATTACATCCATATTCTGTTTCGGCTTTAGCATTCAAACATTCATTTTTACTATAAATTATAAATACATAATTATTTAATATTACTTCAAAAACATTCTAAGTGAATATAGTATTCTCAATCTGAATACAAATCATGGTTTTTCATATTCAGTTTCATTTTTGAATTGTAAATTTCTCCTTGAGAGCGATAACCACCATGTGGTTCAGTCAAACTTTGGTACCAATTCATTCCCTCTTTCGTAATGATTTTTAGTAATTGTTCTCCACGAATATTTCGAAAATATATCAGTGCTTCGTAGAAAGTAGATATAAATCATTGATTTTTTTGCGGAAACCGAAAAGATACCAAAATTATCATTTTTTTTATTCGCAAATCAAAAATATCCTCTTTTTTCCATGTAGATTATTGTTTAGGGAAATTATTCGAAAACCCTATAAAAATCTCTAATTTCGCATTGAAATAGGCCACTTAATAGTGTTCCCTCTTGAGAATAGTTTTTTTTAGTTCTTGGTATATTCAATCGTTCCGATTTGTAATACATGACATAATAGAGTATCCACCCTAATTTTCGAATTGAATGAAAAAGTGGATCAAATGGAAGAGAATAAATTTTTATCCTCATCAAAAGGTTCAGTTTGACTTGCAACCAAATGATCTGTAACGACTGAAAACATCAAATACTCAAGTTCTCATTCATTTGTTGATGTATTCAAAATACTGTAGACAAAATTTATAATCAATGCTATCGTTACATGATTATGAGAGTTACAAATTTCAAATAATAAGTTGTGAAAAAATTTACTGACTACGACATACACACATAACTCATGTTGAAAAATTGAATATATCTAGAATATTTGGAAATATTTTTAAGTGATTTGAATCAACAATCCAAAACAAACTATTCAATGATAATTTTGAAATATTAGCTTTTCATTATTGAAATCAGAAATTGAGTGGAGGTGCCTAGAAAGTTTATAAAACCATATTCCTATAGAAATTTTCCATTCTGAGTAATATACAAACGAATTCTTTTTTCCAAGATGTTCAATAAATCATTTTATCCTTGAATTTAAATCAAATTAATCAAAACATGACAAGAATGTATCTGATAAATTTGATCGAGAAGGAGAAACACTTGCCTGAGAAAGTTATTTTTTTTTCCTATACTACAAAACAAATCGAATCTTCATATACTTTTAGAATATAAAAAAGGGAAAAAATACTTGAGGTTCCTTCGATATCAGATATTTCATTTCTTCCCCTCCGAACAATTCATAAAATAGTTGTATTTAGAGATTAACAATTCTAAGAAATATAATAATGTAGAACTTCTCATGATGGGTGTATTAAGGCAATTAAGATAATTGATAGATAATTAGTTTTGAAATGTTCCCAAATTTAGATACCTATTCATGCGGTATTCTATTTTACTATTTGAAAGGGGAAATAACAGGTAAACATGCAATGTCGAAATTGTTTTTGAATTACTTTTAGATATGATGAGAACATTTTGTCACTTTGAACAGAATCAAAAATAATAGCAATAAAATTGATGAGTAGTTGACAGTTTTTAGATGGCCTGATAATATTTTCCTTGGTGTTTGGTATATTAAACCATCATTTCTAATGGAAGGATATAAAAGAGAAATGGTGTGAAAATATCGAAACTTCCATTTAGAGATTCAAATTTTTTTTCGTGAAGAGGGAAATTCCTGAAACGTATGCTTCTCTACCTGGATGTATTACTCAGAGGATACAATGCTCAAAAATCCATACCATTGGAGCCGTTTCACTGAAAATTTGATGATAATTAGTATCTATAAACTTCCATACAAATGAAAATAGGTCATAACGAACGGAAAGAATATTTTCTGAGAATTTTGTCATATTTTACTTATAGGATGCTGTGTGGTTCATCTCAATTGGGTACATACATCTTGGGGTCTTTCCGATGTTAATTCCAGATTCCTCCTAGTAAACCGCCAATCTTCCAAGGATCATTTCAGCTAACATACATTATCCTTTGTATCGGGTTGTTGAAGATATAAACTGGTGTATTCTTGAGATCATCACATTAAGTGACTACATACTTAGTTGCTGTAGAAGTTCCCGGATTTGTTTTAGTTTTATTGCCGGCGTTAAGACGATAAGTTTCGCAAGGGAAGGTTCTCTAAGTCGGCTTATACTCTTGAAGTAATTAGGATGAAATAGCTTGGGGGTAACAGGATTCGAACAGAAGCTGTTGCTATTAAACTGAACCTTATTGAACAACAGGCATTGAAACTTAAGGGAAATGCACAATTCGTATTTATTGATTCATTTTATCCAAAAATATAACTTTGAAATTTCCAAAAAAATAATATGCCCTTGAATATTATAGTGTTGACGTCAATTTATTAATTTTACTGATAACGACAATGTGGTACTGTCCTTCAAACGAAAATTAAGTGCTTTTAAAGAATAAGACTGGAATGTGACCTTGACTAAGTCAACAAAAGAAATAGCTTCATTTTGATGCTAATGAGATGATTATTACATAGAGAAAGTTAATACAACATTAATGAATAAGTTCACATTCAGCAAGGGTTTGGTTCTTTGCAATAAACTACCTGAAAATATCTTATATTGCAATAATTATAAAGAATTTAAAAAGTGTTCAATAAGTTACATTTATGAAGAAGTTAGTGGATCACAGTTATATTGTTTTCAATAGCCGAGTGCTAAATAAAGCTTATTTATTTATTCAAGTCAGAGTTAGAGCCAATGACCAAATAATAGAAAGAAAGCACACATAACATCTTTTATCATAATATGATAAAAGATGTTATCTCTAACTAAACTGAAACAGATAATATATGAAAACTAAGGTTTTGAGAAAGGTTATATTTTCAGTTTGATTTTACAGACACACTTGAAATTTTATATTACAAAGTGATTGTACCGCGTTTTTCACCATAATTTTATCCCTCCTTTAACTTTGTTACAAGAAGAGGTACAAAAAAATATGTTCTACAAAAGTTTCACGAAATCGACTAGTGTTTTCTAAAATGATTTCACAAAACGAAATATATACAGAGTGGGCAACATATTGATAACTTCATTTTTTCAAATGGAACACCCTGTATATTTCTCTATATTTGACTAGCTCCTTTTCCCCTGATTTCGAATATAAAACATATGTTTGGCCTATCTCTCTTATTCTGAGTAATACAGAGTTTCAAATTCTAAGAATTCCCGATGGAACACTCCATTCTGCCAAGGTATTATGGTGACGTCACTGCATAGACAAACAACTAGTTTATCTATGGTCACCACGTGCTAACGGTCTTTCAAACTGAACTGATATCAGCTGATATCAATCATGTCAAGTCGGTTTGATTACATCATCTGACGTTCTGAATCATAGACAACCTAGTTCTAGATAAAATCAGTTTGTCTATGTTTTAAACGTTTCAGTACTATGACGTCAAATTGCCCTGATTGGCGTTGGCAGTCACGTGCTAGTTGATTGGAATTAACACAATTTAAATCAATTTTATTACATTGATTCGAAAAATAAGATAATCAATTATTTGAGTATTTTAAAAACTGCCTTTTGTGGAAAACCTAAATTTATTTGATTTTATTATATGAGGCAACAGCTCTATTGAAGAATGACTGAAATTGAGTCACCTATCTGAGCGCAGCTTAAATCTGCGCAGATTCGATCCTTATGATTTTTACCTGAAAATTTACCTATAAAAAATTCAATTCTTATAACTACATTTACAGTTATCTTTTTTGATATTGGTACAGCCAGATATACATTTTTATTTTGAAGGAAGTCTATTCTGCTCATTTCTTTCCTTTCAATTCCCTAATTGAAGAATGACTGAAATTGAACCAGAATGTCACTTTCAACAGCGTTGCCGAAATTTCACTCAAAACCCCTTTTATATGATGAAGATTTTCACCACCTTGTTCAACGAAAAGTGAGGTCATCCGCTGTGAAACTTTGCTTAGTTTCAGCGAAAATCGTTTACTACTTCCAAACAGCAACTCAATTACATCGCATTAAGTGCTTGGAAATAAATTAATGAATATATCCTTGCCGTGTAAGTAAGTTTGGAAGTTAGTTCCAATTGCTTCTATAACTAAGTTTACGTTTGTGCAGCAGTTCTGGCTGTCTGCAAGACACACTACTTTCGACGGAATTGATGAATTTAGTGTCTCTGTGTTTGCCTGCTAGTATTTAATATCAAACACACGGCAGAATTGAATAGTTTCATTCCTGACACTCCTGCTGTGGAACGGATATTCCTGCCGTTCTTGGCCTGCTGCGAATCGTCGGAAGTTATATTCCTATTTGTGGCGACTTTATGATTAATATCGCGCAACTTTATAACGCCGCAATTTATACAGTTGGTCGGGAATTATTACCGTAAATCTTGGTGTGTGGCAATAAGGTGGTATAGTGGGAATCTCGAGGATATAAATATTTATTATACATGGTATCAATTTGTTCTATTCCTGGCTGAGATAAAAACTCATTAAAGTTGGGAAAATATTCGTTTTCGTTCGTATAACTTTCAGCCATTTTTAATGAAGCAGTTTCAAAAATTGAAAAAAACGAGGAAAGAATTCACGTGAAGGCAGTAGCTTTTGAGCGCTAGGCGACCTTCGAACTTTTTTGTTTTAAGTGTAATCCATCCCGACTTTCCTAGGCCTTTGTGTGACCTCACAGGAGCATAGAGTTTTTACAGGATGTCTCGAATATCTCGAAGAGAAACCGATATACAAGGTGATTCACCGGGATGTTCTATTAGACGTTTATTAAAAACTAATCATAATTTTGAGCTGAATATTTGCCTATTGGGGTTTGAGATAATGATCTTTCTCCCTTAATTATTTTCAGATATTTCCAGCTTCCGGTTATACTGGAAACATACTACTTCTTTCTTATTTCAAAAAGCACATTATTGTCGCATCATTAGATATATATTATGATGACAATTACGGCAATATGCCATTCCTTGGGTGAAAACTCATCGGTTCATGAGTTAATGGGATTCTTATCCAATAAATGGTGGTTATTAGGAATCACATTTTTTTTTACTTTTGGCAGAAAGAGCTTTTTTCGAAAAAAAATTTTTCTCTTTAGATTCTGCAATTCGTAGTATTATAAGACTGTTATAAGAAAATCATGAACTTGGAATATTCAAATTCATTAAACATCAAGATTTTCAAATTAGAACCTATATTTTTTATTATTTCAGTTGATTCTATGTACAAACATAGTGGAGGTTACTTCAGCAAACTCTAAACCTAAAATGAATACTTTAAGAGTTATCGAGGAAGAACTTCGAATCAGGAAAAACCTCAATTTATAACTGTATGGAGTAGTATGTGACTTCCGGAAAACACAAAACGAAACTAGAAATTCGATGTTTCCATGACTAAATTAGTCATTTCAAGAATTGTTATGAATTATTCGTAATTGAAAATTGTATTGGTTTATGGATTTCTCAACAATCCCAACGAAAAATTAATTGATTATAGGTAATTTATGAAATGTAAAATTCATCAGTTATACAAACATCGAATTTCAGTTTCTTTCTGTGTTTTCCGGAAGTTACAGACTTCCAACCGCCCGGCTGTTTATAGGTATGAGTTGTCTCAAAGGGCGCAATTGGCGCTTAAATGAAAGAGCGCTAAATATTTTTGACTTCGTGACAGTGTTTTTAGTGTCTGTAAGTAAGCACCCACTTTTTCGAAAATGAAGAATTTTTTTTGCATTCGTTAGTAACTTGTTAGTGACTATTTGTAACACAAAAATTTTCGTTTGTATATGAAGGATACTGGTAGAAAAATATTGCATTCCGCTGGGGTGCCAACTTCACGTTTTTTTTCGATCATTCTCGAAAACAAAATTCAGTTACAATAACAAATACATACTAACGAGTTACTAACGCATGCAAAAAAACAATCTTCATTTTCAAAAAGTGGGTGCTTACTTCGCATTTTGGGGGTGATATGTTTTCATTATAGGTTAGGTTACAACAAAAAATTTTGTATTACAAACAGCTACAAACGATGGATTTTCAAACTGAATTCTTTTTCGAGAAAGATCAATAAAATCAAAAAAAAAAAAAAAAAAGCGTGAAGTTGGCACCCCAGCGGAATGCGATATTTTTCTACTAATATTCTAGAGGTACAAACGAAAATTTTTATATTACAAATAGTTACTAACAAATGAAAAAAAAATTCTCATTTTCGAAAAAGTGGGTGCTAACTTCATGGACACGTGTTTTTACCATTTTTTCAGGTTTTCTGCTCTAATTTTATATGGTTCTGAGGCCGCTATCGACACTTTGTTCTCCAGAACACTTTTTTGGAGGACTACTGGTAATTTGAAAACATGTGAAAGAAATTTTAGTGTCGTACTAAACTTTCTAGTATCGTGTAGGTTTGTCGTATCTGCTACTATGAATAACAAGACCACGAAATAGTATTCACGAAAATACAATCACCTGTGTTATTATTACTACTGATGAACTGCCATAGATAATAATGTTTTCACAGCATGTCTGAACCTTTTAGAATCTTTGATGTTCTCTAATAAAACGTTTTCTAATACGGAGAAAAAAAGAATTCGAATACCAATTCAACAAAACTAATGCATCAAAATAAGATGACATATAAAGTACCAAAAAAAAATTATGGTAACCTCTTAATCGAATTATGTATCGAAGCATCCTCGCCGAGCTGCTATTAGCAACCCGAGACGATGGAGATACGTTTTCTCTATCACGGGAAATCAAAAACAGTACAGTTGATAATTAGATTTTCCGAGCAGACTCCGCCTCAGCTGGCAACAGGTCAATATTCACCCAGGTCACGGCTGAACGTCGTTTGGAATAAGAACCGCCCGCCATGAGGTCATTGGGTAGTCCTGTCCAATTGTACGTGCTTCTCGCGTCGTGTATGATAACGTATTTAACGTCGGAATCAGTTTTATCGGTCCACCAGCACGCTACAGATCAGATTTTCCGGATTAACATAGATGTTAATACGCATGATGCTCGGCGAGCAGATACGAAAGAATTAATAAACGTTTGATATGATTCGATCGTTTTCGGATTATCTTTTGCTATTCAATTTCATGTTGATTGCTTAGTAACTAGACCAATAATAATAATAATAATATTTATTGATCCTTTAGGACATACCAATATATGTATAGGACAAGTCAAAGAGATTATAAAGACTTATAAAGGGGAACCAAGGTCCAGAAAGAAGAGGGCACTCCTGGATGAAGAATATAAGAGACTGGACAGGGATAAATATCCAAACGTTGGTTCACAGCACTCAAAAAAGGAAAGAATTTGCTTTATTTTCTACGACATCCACTAAATCAGTAACAGTTTATATCTTGCTCCAATAGCCATGGTGCTGACTCACTAAACAATTATTGAATATGTTGTGTTTCTTCAGAATAGAAAAGTTGTATGACTATTTCTGAATACAATATAAAGTATAGGTACACTGTGTCCGTAAAGTGTGGAACAAATTCATTTTCAGCTAAACAGATCATTTTAAGAAATAAACCTGAAGCATGTCGATTTTTTATTTTAAGTTACCGCATTTTAAAATAAAAATCTAATATACAGGGTGAATTACTTTCGACTAATGACGACGCCGTCATTTTTTTTAAATGGAACACCCCCATTTTGTCTCAGTTTTCCGATTACTGTAGCTGAGATGATTCCAAAAATGTATCACATGTTGATTCCAATTTGTATAGGGTGGATAAAAATACAATAGTTGTGTGTGTGCTTATAAAGTAACGCGTAACATTTTTTATTAGTTGAATTAACAATATTATCAAAAATACTTATTGTCTAGCGGCAATTGGTTTGAATGTAACACCCTGTAGTTTGTTACATTTTTAGATTGATAAAAATGTATAAAAATAAGAAAAAATTTCTTTTATATTCTGTCTGCTAGACCACAATTCCAAACGTGTTCGGAAAAGCTCATTTTTATTAATCTAAAAATGTAACAAACTACAGGGTAATACATTCAAACCAATTGCCGCTAGACAATAGTAAAGAATGTTACGCGTTACTTTATGAGCACACACAAAACTATTGTATTTTTGTCCACCCTGTACCAATTGGAAGCAACATGTATACATTTTTAGAATCAGCTCAGCTAGAGTAATGGGAGAATTGTGACAAAATGGGGGTGTTCCATTAAAAAAAAAATGACTGTGACGTTAGCACTCCAAAGTAATTCACCCTGTATATCAGATTATTATTTCAAAATACGGCAAATCAAAATAAAAATTAACTTGTTTCAGGATTAGTTCTTAAAATGGTCTGTTTAGTTAAAAATTAATTTGTTCCATACCTTACGGATACAGTGTACAAAGAGAAAGATAATTACTCTAAAATGAATTCCTCAAAAACAATAATCCACAAAATTTCAAAACTCTGATCCCCACGATCTCGCCGATAAAAAATTGTACCATTCAACTATCCACGAGACTTCCAATAATGCTCGAACCATACCAAAACATAAAAACCACACTCTTACGGCCAGCGCATAAAATGAAATAGTTCTTTCGCAGTCCTCCTTGGCGTTGTCTCGTTTTTTTCCCCGGCAATACCGTGTCCTTCGGTGATAAATTAATCTTCCTTTGACAGGATTAATGTACCGAAGGGGCAGCTTGAGCCGCCGGTTAGCAGCTAACTCATTCCGGTAACAAGTCTAAGCTCTTAACAATACTCCGGTGTAGGTGAGTTCATCTAATCCTATTACATAGAGGTGAGGATTCGACAGGGCCCTGGAGAGTCCCGGCCGTCCACAGCCTCGAAAATAGATTAGGGCTACAATTTCATCTAGGACTTTTTCCGTGCGATATGGAATCATCCGAGGATTCAAATTGAATAAGGGTATAGTGGTAGGATGTTCGTGGACGTATGAGGTGGTTGGATGTTTCATTTGGGCTTTTTATGTCGTATTATGCTGAAAATGTGTTATTAGTGACGACGTTAGAGGTTTTAACCCAGATATTCTAGGTTAGGAATTCGCCATAAGCGTTATAACAGGCCAATTGAAAAGTCCCCGGTCTGCCATAGTAAAACCCATTTTTTATTGGCAAAATTCGATTTCATTATTCAACATAGTTGCCTTCGAGGGTGATACAGAGATTATAGCGATCTTCCAACTTTTCATTGGCGCTAAATTTCTTTCCAGAGAGCATTCTTTCGAGGTCTGAGAACAGGAAAAAGTCGCTGAGGGCCAGATCTGGCAAATACGGTGGATGCAGAAGTAATTCGAAGCCCAATTCATGCAATTTTGCCATTGTTTTCTTTGATTTCTGAAACAGCGCATTGTCTTGAAGAAACAACAACTTTTTTTCTTTAAATGGCTCCGATTTCATCATTTAAACGATCCAATAACGCTATATAATAATCGCTGTTGATGGTCTGGCCCTTTTGGAGGTAATCAATGAATATTAAACCTTGCGCATCCGAGAATAATGGTGCCATAACCTTGCCAGCTGACTGTTGTGTTTTTATCGCTTTGGATTCGGTTTATCGTGTGCAGTCCACTCAGCTGACTGTCGATTGGACTCCGGGGTGAAATGATGGAGCCTTGTTTCATCCATTGTTTCATATCAACGCGAAAATTCAGGATTATTGCACTTAAATTTCTTTAAACACTGCTCAGAATCATTAAGACGTTGTTGCTTCTGATCGATTGTGAGCTCGCGTGGCACACATTTTGCACACAGCTTTCTGATGTATAAATATTTGTGAATGCTATGACGTGTTTCCTTGTGCAAAATATAAATTACATCTGTGTCATCATGAGGAAATCTGTTGATTTCATCTATAAAATCGAGAGTTTTTTCCTTTGTAAGCTTTGTTTCTCCTAAAATGCAATAAGTTTCGGAAATTTTGATTCGTGGCCGTTGTTGCCAATTTCCGCAGCTTCGGATGAGTTTTATTCATATCCATATCGCTATCACTATTCATTCTTGATTATTATTATGATCACTAGTATAGACGACAGCCTCATTCAAACGTAAAATCTGGCGGATTTCGTAAATTATTAATTTGGCAAGAGCAAATGACGAACCAATACGCTCCAGTTACTAGGATACGGTGGTGCCGTATCATGGTAATAACCACAGCGGACAAAAAGAGTTAGCGGACGAAAAAAGTTAGCGGACGAAAAAAGTTAGTGGACGAAAAAAGTCAGCGGAAAAAAAAAGTTAGCGGACGAAAAAAGTTAGCGGACGAAAAAAGTCAGCGGAAAAAAAAGTTAGCGGACGAAAGAAGTTAGCGGACGAAAAGAGTTAGCGGACGAAAAAAGTTAGCGGACGAAAAAAGGTCGACGAAAACTGGACTTTAGTTACAACGACCGAACAGTCCGCACAAATCCTGATAGGCACAGCGCGGCTCCGGCGGATTGATCGAAACGGCTCTGGCGGCCCCCGAAATGTACGTGCATTACACATGCCATTGCCCCCGGAATCGTCCGGGCCATTGCCGTTCGGACAGCGTTTCTGCGGGTCCCATTTCTCCGGCATCGGATCGCTTTTATGTAGGCGGTCCAGATTTGCGGTCTCCTGATTAATCCCGCCGTTGCCCGGAGAGTCCGGTCCTCGCCGTTAGTATTCCGGACCGTCGTGCCGCGGCCCCGCCGCTAAGACACCGGAGGCTTTCCGGGCCTTTCGCCTGATTTATTCCCGTTAATTTCTACGCCCCGGATCTAATTTGATATCGTTTCTCTTCTGCGGCCCCGGCTATATCGGCAAATTGTTAGCGGATGATTGCGTCGACCTGATTGAGATTTATGGGGACTGAGAGAGGGGGGTGGGGGTGTAGAGAGGAGGGTGAAATGCTCTTAATTCTGCGGTTTTGCATTTAAGATTCGGAGCTTAAGACTGTCGGTGGTAATTTCGGACGATTGCGTTATCGGCGTGTTGCGGCGAGGGGTTTGCTTGTTCGCGTTATTTCTTTAATTTGGGTTGTAGTCGGGCAGTGGCGTAGGGGTTGACTGCTAGATCCTTCTGATATTCGAGAAATCGATTTTTGAAGTCTTTCAAAAAAACCACTTATGGTACCCTTAGTTATATAGGGTCGTCCAGATTTTAGTGATAGATCTAATACTATTACATTCATTGTTCAATTTTTTTAATATTGGATTGTTGATGAAGTGATATTTCGAATTAAGTAAATGTGTCCTGCCAAAATTATCCAGTGGCTTATATGTGAGGATGCGATGATTCTTTCCTTATTGAAAATCAATACCACTTTCTTTTTCATTTCTGAAATCAACAGAGATTAATTAAAGAAAAGTCTCTTGAATTATTTTCATAGAATGTACCATTTTCGAGATGATCGAATTATTATATTATCCACAAAAATCTACAAATATTAATTGTTTCATTAGTGATGAATGAAAAATGGAGTAGTGAATTGAAACGCTTTCAGATGGCATTCAATTGAACATTTCAGAAAGAAAATTCATCAGATACTTAAACGATGAAAAATATTCACAAAAATTTTTTGTTATTTTAGTTTCTTTTAGAATTGCAACAATAACAAAAATTCTATCTTAAAGCGTTATATACAATACGTCAATTTCTGTACTTTTATTTATAAGTAATGGGGAAATTTTCAGACTTAATTTTTGTAGATATAGATTTGTGGATAGTATTTGCTTTATACTCGATTATCTCGAACATTGTACGTTCTATGAAAATAATTCATGATAACTTTTTTCCACTTAACTCTGTTGATTTCAGAGAAGTATAAATTTTTTGAAAAATAGAAAGTGGTGATGATTTTTATTAAAAAAATTATCATCGCAACCCTATATCTACTCCACTGAATATTTTTTGCAGGTTACATTTACCTTATTCGAAACATTACAATATCAAGCCCTCAGTTCCTAAAAAATTTACACAATGAATATAATAATACTAGCATCATGAGTAAAAAGTGCATCGCCTTTTGGTGTAAACAGCAAAACCATTTCCTTCAACATAAATTGTTTCAATGATATGAAGTATGCTCTGGTGAATACTTCAAATTTACAATACAACAGAAAATTCTCTTCTTATATGTGAAAATAAAAAAAAAATAGGAAAACAATAGAGGAATTTCAACGTTTCAATAATTTTTGGCAATTCCTCAAACCAGATAATTTATTATGCGTTATCTCAGAGTTTTCATATATTTCTTCCTAAAAATTTAGAAGAATCCATGAAACATTTACCTTATATCACTTATCAACTTTGGAGGTTTTTTCCGGAACCCAAATTGCTTCGAAAAACCTATTTTATTTAGAGCACTTGAAATTGAACATTGTTTAGTAATAATGGTGATGATAGTAATCAATATTGGAAAAGTTTCCACTGAAATAGATTGAATACACTGGTGAATTGAAAGAATCTTTCTATTTCTAATGGAATCCCACCAAGACTATTAATATCGTACTAATATTTCATTGAAAAGAAAACGTGAAGACTCAAAAGCCCTTACAGGTTCAATTCTAACTCGATTCAATTACCCATTGATTGCGTCAATCCCCAACCCAAATTATCAGATCGACTATCTCAAAACAACGTGCTCTGCCTAATGGATTAAATGACACGGTGAGCCCATTGACACCTGCACTGTCCCACTTGTACAGCTATTAGAACAGCACGCACAACAAGAAGCTCCCTCTATTTATCAGACTTGACATCACACCAAAACTAACCTTTATGGTTTCATAGTCTGAGGACCCTCATTTATAACGACTCCTGACAGTCAATTATTGCTACACCAAATTTTCCAGACAAGGGTGTTAGCGGCCCAGATAATAAAATAGCTGGATTAGATAAGTCACACCGCCCCCTGGACTACTGATAAATTGCAGCACATAAATAACATAGGTCGAAGAGATTACTCCATGAAATGTTTTCAATTGGGAATTTTATCTGAGAACTAGAGATTCTTCAGGTCCATTGTATCATATCTACGAGCAAAGTTTTTTTGGATCATCATTTGGATCATGGAATTTATTTATGATTACACATCAGGTCATTGTTTTCATTTAGCGCAGTTTGGGCGAATATTCCCCTCCTGTCAAAAATTCTATGTATAAGGAGAACAATTATCGAACATTACAGCGATAATTGCATTGTAAGAAGCGGAACAGCACTGCGATAATGGTTCTGTTCATAGATGCATAGTTTCTATGCATCTTACACAGTTCGAATCTATGGCAATACCATTCTACATCAGTTTGACAAGTGATGTAACAGTTTATTCGGGAAATATTCCCCCAAATCACACTCGTGCATCAAAATGACCGGATAATTTCGCATTCCAGCGTGTTTTCTTCGAAAAACTGCATTGGGTCATTTTCATTTTTGGAGAAAGAGCCCGACACCGAAGGTGGAGGGTTCTTTTTTATGACAACACGCTGTCATGCAAAATTATCGGTAATTTTGATGCACTTGTGCAATTACTTACGAAAAGCATCATTTATTAGATTATTAGACTTATACAAAAAAAAAATAGACAACTGACCTCTCGATTGAAGACCCACCACAGGTTTATAAAGAGAGTCACCAGTATTTGGGAACGAAAATCAATGAAGAATGGGATCACTCCATTAAATTGTAGTGTCGAATCGAAACAACCTGAAGTCTTCTTCTTCGTCAGCCTTCCCTTATCCACTCCTGGATGTAGGCCTCTTTCATGTTCCTCCATGCTGTCCTGTCCTGAGCTATCTGAAACCATCTTTTTCCCGCATACTGCTTTATATCATCAAGCCATCTTCTCTGTGGTCTACCTACACTGCGTTTCGTCGTTCTTGGTCACCAGTGTGTTACTTTATATGTCCATCTCGATTTGCCCTGTCGAGCCACGTGACCTGCCCACTGCCACTTCAATTCTGCAACACGCGCTATAATATCTAAGACTCTTGTTCTTTGTCGGATTTCTTCATTCCTTTTTCTGTCTCTAAGACTGACATTGAGCATAGTTCTTTCCATCGCTCTCTGCATCACCCGCAGCCGTGGACAATGAAGTATATCGTGGTTAGATAAATTGTGAGTTTGGTCCAACTCAACAATCATAGAACAATTTCAGACATAATTGATAAGGTCTGTTTCGCCAATATGTGAGCCTAACTCCAAAAATGATTAGCACCAAGAGAAGAACAATAAGACGGAGATTATAGACTGCAAAGAAGATGGCTCGACGATATGAAGTCTAAGGTCGAAAATGGGTGGCATCGGATAGCACAAGACAGATCAGAGTGGATAAATTTGAAGGAATGTCCAGGAGTGGATCAATAATAGCCGAAAAGGAAGGAGAAAATTATTGAATGAAGGAAGGCCAGATAATTTCATGCTCCTGCAACCACTCCCTATACTAAGACAAGTTCCTAAGCCTACCAGAAGAGTTTTTATTAAAATCAAAGTGTTCATTGAATAGCTCACAAACACTTAACAATAGTTCATTTGAGTGGTGAAAAAAGTAAATTATTATAAGTATGCTAGATACAAATCAATAAAGAAACAAATATCGCGAAACAGTGGAAAAGGTATGAATTCAACGAAACTAGTGGCTCGTCGCTTGAGCTCAAGCGGAGACAAAATACTAATATATAAATAACACAACCAATCTTAGCCCAATGAAATATATTGATGTATACTATTCCTGATACGGATTTACTATTTTTTGCAAAAATGTCACCACTCACGTCAAAACCTGCTCATAAATATATCGCTCAATCGCGTGATTTTCTTTCAACGTTCGAAACGATTCATTTCATCGCCTCATTCCGCCTTCTCCGTCACCCGCAACCTTATTTCCCATTCCGTCCAGCTTAGCGCAGCAAATGTTCCTCCGTCTAATCCAGAAAAAAACTGAAGCTGGGCCGTTGTATGTCGTCGAAGGAGCCGTTGTCCGATTGAGCCCGGGGATTTCCCTCCTTAAGGTTTACACGAAAAAGGGACCGTGGAGCGCTCCGCATTTCGAAAGAACCTAATCAATCTAATCTTCCGATGGCGGATCTCAACGATGCCGTATGAAAGAGTGACCATCCGAACAAAGGAGCTTTTATGTCCGCAACATTAATGCGAGTCAAATCCGCTTAGGCTTCCCTTTGTGGGGAGGGAGAGGCGCTGTCGCCATATTTGCTTCGGATGTGCTCTATGTTCGACCGCGACTATGTTAATGGGTTCCTTCATTTTCAATTAATTAGGAGCGTGCGAATTTCCGTGAAAAATCGAGTTTTTCCCGACGTCCCGTTATGTTGGCTGCCGTGCAATTGTTTCACTTTGTGCCGTTTGTGTCATTGTGTGAATGGGGCTTCGTCTCCTGAAATTATTTCGGGGTTGGCGCTCCTGTTCCGAATTCGATTAGCCGGATGTTGTATGCGTATGACGTTATTTTTTTTGGATTCGTTTTGTGTGGCCCGATTTTTCATATTTCGAAGCTTTGTAATGAACAATGGAATTTAAAAATGAGGTTTCAACAATGAGAAGAGCATTTATGTTCTAGTATAAATCCTCATAATTTAAAACAGTGAACTATTTTCAGAACTACTATGTTGCATGACTCTAGAATTAATTTCTTTTCTTTTTCCCCATGGATTAGAGTGTTTTACAAAAAGACTTATCCAATTCGAACTGGTTATAATAACAACATGTGTATACATTATTTACTCTTCTTATGCCAAGTTTGGAAATCGTTTGATCTAAATCAGTGCTCATTCGTGAATATTGGAGATTTTTAAGAACAATTCATGGACCTAATTATTGAGATAAACGATTCACTATTTTAGAGAGAATTGAAACAACAAAAAGAGAGTCTGAATAATATCGTCCATGAATTCTTCTGAAATTCCTTGCAGTAGGTATTTAGTACGCAGTATTTCAGAACAAACATCACTAGTGCTATTAGATGTTGAGAGAACCTTTGACCTAGTCTGGCACGAAAGACTAGCCTACAAGATGAAGATGGTAGGCTATAATATCAAAACCTGCAGCAACCTGAGAGACAGAAATTTCTACATCAATATAGATTAAGAAATATCTACCAATAGGCAAGCACAAGCATCAGTTCTAGGATCGTTACACTATATGTGCATATGACATCCCAAAAATCCAAGAAATCTCTTAGCCCTATATGAAGATTATACGCGAATAGCAGACAGACATACAGACGTCATATATAGAAGACTGCAAGAAGCACTATAAGATATAGACGTATAATAATTGTTAAATGGAAAATTCAAATAAACGGCAAAAGGAGCCAGGTTATTCTCCTACAGAAAAGGATACTAGAGATCAACTCAAATTTTAGAATCGATGGAGAAAGGATGAAATGGAAAAATGAAGTCAAGTACCTACTAGGTGTAACACTAGATGATAGAATCATATGGAAAAACCTTATAAAATACGCAGTGGCTAAAACAAACTCAGCAATGAGTTCACTTTATCCACTTATAGAAAGAAAGAGTCAAATGAATCAACATACGAAACTGAGAAACATCAAGTCAATTGCAAGACCTTAACTAACATATAGATCGGCAGCAGCCAAAAGCTGTTAAGAGCTGCAATGAATATGGTGTTGTTCTCAACAAATCGACAAATCTTACACTCAAAATGCGAAATGGTCACAGAAAATGATCTACTGAAAAGACATGTTGACTACAACCTTCTTGAAGATGTGATTTGGATAGATTCACGAAAGAACCAGAGATCAAATACGAAAGAATTCAGAAAAACTCAATATCAAATAGAAGAGACTATGCTATGAAACACATAGGTAAACAACACAACCTCAGACAGAGATTGTAGTAGAACTACAAACAGAGTTATCTTAAAAAAAAGGGCACAGATTAAACAATTTCTAAACGTTATTGAAATATAAATTTCTTATTAATTTTATTCAATACATTCATGTCACGAAATTATCAACACACTGAGCGTGTAGGACTAGAGTGGTAGACTTGTTGGAAAACAGCTGTATTTTCTCTACCGAAAAAATATCCAGCGAAACCGGTCTCTGCGATAGCTTCAGCTCCAGTTAGCATGTACAGTTAGCGTTGTAATTAATCCACAATTCAATTGACTAATCTTTCTGTGCCTATCTTGGTTACAAAGTGGGATAATGGCCTTTTCCCCGTGTATGTACTCGGACGCTGCTGCTGCTACGTAACGTTATTCTGTTTAGGTACGACTGCGTGAGTAATTTCGTTACTAATTAATAATTAATGCTTGGGCACTCGTATTCGATTAACATTGACTAAACCTATGATTATCCATTTGACCAATCGGATATGTCATTAGCCAAATCGCACAATGGTAGATGGATCCGCCGGAATGAACATATAAATTGATATGTGCTATTAAAGTATGTTTTTCTTGTTGAAAATGGGGGATTCTGATAATTCAATATTGAAGAAAGTATTGAGTTTTGCCTGTTGTCAGGTGAAAAAGTATTCTCATGTGTGTATTTAATTATGAGCTCAATTTTCTCAGAAACTTATTTCATTTTATTAATTATCTTTTTTGTTAAAGGTAAGCATCAACTTGATACAGGAATATTCTATTCGTGAGTAAAATATAGATTAATAACGAATATTTATTCTGAATCTGAAAAAAAAATCAAAAATAATGAGAAAAACACTTGACTTGAAGAAACAACAATAGTATTCACTTTCATGATCAAATTTCACATTTAGAAAAGGAAACGAGTCAAACATAAGACAGCTAACAAAAAATCTACCTGATTATATACAGTGATGTCTATGCAAGGATATTATAATTCGAATAATCATCAAAATAAAAGGTTCAATATCAGTTTACAAACTTTTATTTTGAATTTTTCATATTTGTTAAGATATTTCTCTGTGATAGAATGAGAGAGCATTTCACAAGATGATATGAGCAGATGGCTTGATCACATTCAAATTAATGATTTTTTTTAAATAAAGGAGGTTCTTGAAAATATAAGACATATGGTTCTGAAGATTTAATTCGCTTGAAATTGAAGTCTGTCGGTTTTGTTGTCAACAAAATTTGAGTGATTTTCTGTCGATATTCTTCTTAAATATTCAGTGATTCTTGTTATGCTATATGCTTTAAACACACAATTTTGTACGAAGCTTGAATTGATTATTTATATCTACAGGGTGTTTCTTAATCGAAAGTACAAACGAAAATGAGAGATTCCTTGGATAATTTCAAGAAAATAAAGTCTAATAAACATTGGCTCCCAAACGATATGTTTACGAGGTACAGGGTGTTTCTTGTCATCATTTTTTGTTATGATTATAACAGTTCTTCGAATCTTTATTCATCTTCGCTACAGATCGACTAAATAAGTACCAAAACTTATAATTGATTTATTCATAACATCTTACTAACTGGATCTTTATTATAATTCGGATTTTCCTGAAGATTCCTAGAAAACTATTTGAAATTTTATTCGCGAAATCTGTAACAGATACGATAAAACTACATGATATCAAAAAGTGTAGGTCTAGACATGGTTTTTCTACTCAATTATTAGTGATCCTTCAAGAAAAAGTTCTGTAGGAAAGAAGCTGTTCCAGAAAAAATAATTCTCTCCGATTGGAAAAAATATGTTAGATATTATTCCAGAAAACTGTCAGATATTTCATAAATTTGGAGATTCACGGCTTGGCTTAATATTCAAGCTACTTGGCTCAAGCTCAAGTAGCTTGAGCTTCACTTGAAATCAACTCAAGTTCAAGTCAAGTAGTAGTTTTTCAATGTCTAGTTAAGTATTTATTCATTTAGAACTTGACTTTCCATTGAAAAACTACTACTTGACTTGAAATTGAGTTGATTTCAAGTAGCTCAAGCAACTTGAGCTTGAGCTTGAGCCGAGTAGCGTGAATATGTTCAAGCCAAGCCGTGAATCCCTACATAAGTTTTTAAATTATGATTTTCATGGACATTTTCATAGCAACCAACAATTCCAACAATTGCGATTTATCTCAAATTTTGTTTTGATTTATGTGTTTATATGTTCAACACGGCAAAGTAGATTGACTGCCTTCGCCGAACTCCTAGCCTCGCTACGCTCGGCCTAGTAAAACAAATAACTATAAGCTGTAGATTTACATTCAAAATTAGCATATCACATGACATTGAATTGAAATATCTATGCCAAATTTATGTTGAAAAGCTCATGAACGGAAAGTGCTATTAGAAAAAAAATTGTGAAAAAATCAAACTTTAACACCCTGTACCTCGAAAACAAATCGTTTGTGGGCCCATGTTTATAGGACTTTCTTTCTTGAAATGATCCAAGAAATCTGTCATTTTTATTTGTACCTTCAATGTATGCCTATTTCATATCAATCCGATAGGATTTGTAATTACGTAAATATTCAGACAAATAATTCAATAATTCAACCTATTCTGCGTAGGTTCAGCTATCAGAATTTTTTTCACATCCAACATTCGTAACTCCATTCGACAATGAAGATGATCTCATACAACACCCCATTCCAATACACCAACCCCGCACCCACCAATCTCGAAAAACAATCCCTGCTTCGACCGATTCGACAGAACTTTCTGTACGCTGACACGTGAGATAAGAGTATCAGTTTCCGACTGGAAAATTCTAGGTCACGAACTCCCAGATCTTCATTACAATCCTTCGTCCCCCCTAATATACGACTTCACAAATACTTTCGACCCGATTCCTGTCCAGGGTAGACGTTTGTTGGCAAGATAGAGCACAGCGGCATTAAGTTAAGCCTACCAAAGTCTCCGGACGCTTTTCGTGTCACTTTTGTGATGGAGTTCGAAACTTCGCTATTATTGCTTTCAACCAGATCATTCATGTGCTCCGGGCCTCGTGTCCCAATCGATACTCTCGGTATAATACCGTGATTTAGCGCTCTTCTGCCTCGAACAATGTTCATGTAACCGTGAGGTTGGCCGGGGACGATACACGGTATCTGGGAAGGAGAAAGTCCTGGTGGGATTTGGAGTTGAGCTGACGAAGAAGACGGTTTGTTGGTATTGAATGTAGAGATGAGCGATACCGTGATCACGTTGTGAAACGTGAACGTTACTTTATGATATCAGTGAAATTAAAGCGTGACGTGATCACTGTTTGGGTTGCTTGTTATTAATATTTGTATGAATCACCCAAACTTTAGTTCGTTTATCTTTGCAACTCGAATAGGTCACTATTATCATTCGAAGCAAAGCAAAATTAATAAAAAGTTATTATGAAAACATCCATTTTTCTTACATTTTCAACTCTTTTCCTTGTTTCAACTTTAGTTAGGAACGTAACAGAAGGATATTGATTTTTTACTCCCTCTATCTATAACTATTACTTTATTGAGAAAACAGGAATGCAAGTATATAAAAAATCGAATTAATTACGTCAACAACCTAGCAACGCTATTTCGTTTATCAACCATTGCGAGTTCATCAGTTCCACAATCGTTGAGAGGGATTCCCACCACGTGGTTTTTCGCGTATCAGTCAATGGGACACTTTATATATTATAGGAATATTTTCAAATTCAACGTTGTCCCTGTAACATTTGGATCTGTGTTTCTTCCAAATTTGGGGATATATTATCAAATACTCCCTGAATTGAGGCAGTAATGAGAATTCATAAATTGCAATAAGTGGCGATGCGGTAATATTTAGGTTTTTATGGTGGCAGGACAGTGATAAAAATAAATGAAGCTGTGGATGCTGGCCTTGAAGTAACAAGGAAAAATGTCTACCGTCCTGAACCATGACCTGGATGTTCACTGCATAGAAGTTAAAAAGAGAACTATTCTGAAAATGCATTATTACAGCAATAACCAGGGAATCTCTCAATTTTTTGCAACCCATCATTTCAGATTAGCAGATTTTGTTGGGATGGTGAACTCAGTTACCTAAATAAAAGCTTGTTAACGCAGATTTGCGGAAATTTTTTACTGATGGGGTTTTTTGTGCTAATGGTTCCGTATTGTAAGGTATTCTACATTTCCTGAATCCAGGTTTTTTGGTATTAAAGCATTTTCGTGGAGAACTACATTGAATTATTTCAATGTTTCCGTGATTCTGATTTCTTAATCATTTTCCCTCATTATTTCCTTTTTATAAATGACATTGTATTGAAGGTATTAACCAATGCTATACTTTCGTTGCATGTCACTTTCGCAAGTTGATGGAATTTTTACATTACATTGTAACGTTTTCAAGTTTCATACAAAATTTATTATATGGAACTAGTTCACACAACTCTTGACTTGATGTCAGAACTCATTATTATAATTTTTTTTTCAATTTTACTTGATGGAAATACTAAAAACCTTCGGAATTTTAAGATTAAGATTTAATTAAGGAGGTTTCGTTTCACTGCGACCTAATGGTCTATTGTGCCCCCCAACAGAGCTATTTTCTCCAAACGTGATCTACAGCCCGCTTTCCAGTTCCAGAGTTCTAATGAACTCCAATATCTGGGATGGCTTCAATGAGGCCAATTCCTCACTTCTACAAGTTTCGTGTCCAAAGCATGTTTTGCGTTGGCTAGCGATGGCGAGGCATTCCGTCACCAGGTGATTCGGAGTTTCTACCTACTCCCCACAAAATCTGCACTCGTCATTTTCTGTTATACCCATTCTCAGGAGTTGTTTTCTGAGGCTACAATGCCCCTTGAGGAATCCAGTGAGGAGATGTAGCATATTTTTACTAAGATCCAAATACTTCTTGGATCTCGTAGAGTCAAAGTTTCGAAGAAACTTTTTGGAGTGATCCATACTAGGAAGAATCCGCCAGAGTATTTCTTTTTTGGTTGTTTGTGCTCCTCTGATGAGGCCAACACACTTGCTAGAAAAGGAGCACAAACACCCTTTCATGGGCTCGAAACCTTTCTGTGGCGTAGACAAATGTACCTACATGAAAAAATTTCAGGAGAAGGAAAAAAAACCGAAAGAGAAGTACTCTTGCGGAATCTTCCTAGTATGGATCTCTGCAAAAAGTTTCTTCGAAACTTTGACTTTGATTACATAAACACGTTATGGAGCTAGTGCACACAGCTCTTGACTTGATGTCAGAACTCATTATTATATTTTTTTTTTCAATTTTACTTGATGGAAATACTAAAATCCTTTGGAAACCCTGGAATGCCCATCTAAACAATCACCAACACAATATATAACCGAATAAAAAAAAGTCCTTCAAAGCCGTCTCAATTTCCACTCGCCAAATCTACAGAATATGTAACAACACGTTCCACACTCAGTAATTCCAAATACGATTGCACAATCCCCTGGCAAGAAAGTAATAATCATTTCAATTCCCGCTAACATTATTCGATTACCTGCATATTGCGAAAGAGGCAAGACAACATCGAACGCATTTGCGAGATTGGATATCGATTTGTTTACGTAAATATAACCGTCTCGGTTGACATGAAAGAACTGGAAGACTGCGGAGGCAGTTCATTACTTCGAATGATACCTGGATATTTACTTTGTATACATCAAGGTGGCGACCATTTCCGTATATACGGAAATATGAAGAGCGTTTCCGAGGGGGAGGCAGAAAGGCAAACAAGCGTTCGACTTCGAATGCCTGCCGTGCGACCTTGGACAACGTTGTTCAAGACAAATTCCGCTAATGGGTGTGTTTTGAGAAAACACGGTGGAATAAAGAATTCAGTTTGATTAGGACGTGTTTCAATTTGTGTGTTTGTAGATGTATAAACCCTTCGAACTATATCGAATCATTGGATATATTGGTTGTATTGATGTTGTTAGGTTTTTTCTTTTATTATCGTTTTCCTCTAATCTCTATACTGAATTGTAATTCATTTGTTCATTTATTTTTCTCTATGATGTAACTTGTCGCAACATCCATAATGTCTGAAGACATCAATAAAAGTTATTATTACATTTATTATCGGCTCTAGGGGCGATGCTAGTATAACCTAAATCTATATGATTTTTAGTTAGTACCAACATTCAAACGATACGTGTCAAAATTTGACAGCAGTCCGACCATCAGTTTCTGAGATATTGCGTTGAGAATCATGTATGTTACAGTTTGAAAATACTGAGAGGTTGTTTCTATTGAAATAAATTTATATGAGAGTGTAGCTACTTTTGTTATTTGAAAAAAAAGGTGGAAAAAAAATTTCGTGTACTGATAAAATATTGCTTTCTGAAGGGACAAATACAGTTGAAGCAAAATCTTGGCTTGATGAAGAGTTTCCGGGGTGTGCACCAGGAAAATCAACCATCATTGATTGGTATGCTAAGTTTAAACGTCGTGAAATGAGCACCGAAGACTGCGAATGCAGTGGACGCCCAAAAGAGGCTGTCACCGACGAAAAAATCAAACAATTTCACAAAATAATTTTGAATGACCGTGAAGTGAAGTTGATCGAGATAGCAGACATGAAGATATCATCTGAACGTCTACATCATATCATTCACCAATATTTGTACATAAGAAAGCTCTATGTAAAATGGGTGCCGCGCGAGCTCATAATCGATCAAAAGCAACCACGTTTTAATGATTCTGAGCAGTGTTTGAAGCTATTTAAGTGCAAAAATCCTGAATTTTTGCGTCGATATATGACAATGGATGAAACATGGCTCCATCATTTCAATCCGCAGTCCAATCGACAGTCAGCTGAATGGACTGCACACGATGAACCGGATCCAAAACGACGAAAAACACAGCAATCAGCTGGCAAGGTCATGGCATCAGTATTCTGGGATGCGCAAGGTATAATATTCATTGATTACTTCCAAAAGTGCCAAACCTTCAACAGCTATTATAACATAGCGTTACTGAATCGTTCAAAGGATGAAATCGTTAAAAAACGGCCCCATTTGAAGAAAAAAGTTCTATTTCATCAAGAGAATGGGCCGTGTTACAAATCAATGGAAACCATGGCAAAATTGCATGAATTGGGCTTCGAATTGCTTCTGCATCCACCGTATTCGCCAGATCTGGCCCCCAGCACTTTTTCCTGTTCTCAGACCTCAAAAGAAAACTCGATGGAAAGAAATTTAGCGCCAATGAAGAAGTGATCGCCTAAACTGAGGCCTATTTGAAAGCGAAAGGCAAATCGTACTACAAAAATGGTATCGAAAAGTTGAAAGATCGCTATAATCGCTGTATCACCCTCGAAGGCAACTATGTTGAATAATAAAATCGAATTTTGCCAAAAATCGATCAGAGACTATTCAATTGGCATGTTTTGTCCGATTTCTGTCATTTGAGGAAATAAATGGCTTCAAAAGTTCCTTTTATACATATTGCTATGAGTTAGAAACTTGTCAATAGGTAGTTTTTTAATGAACATGTGTTAGAATCAGCCTTTTGTACGTAGATTGTACAATATTATCTCTAATTCACTGAATTTATATTGACATCAATAAAAAATTTTCATAAATATCGTTCAGCAATTTTTGCATACAGAAATATTAGTTGACAGATCTGCTTCCTGTGTCACAAATTCGACATATAATAAATAAATCGTGAATTTCAAATTCCAATTTGAAAACTCATTACATCCGCTATTCATTATATAAAGCCAGAGTACAACTTGCTGCAACGCCAAAGCAATGTAATATCGATGCATTACATCTCATATGACGTCCTCAAATGGCATGTACCCTATGATCTACATGGCTTCATTGGACGGCTCGAAAAAAAATCACGGTGACCATACAAAGCTTTGCAGACGAGTAGGCCAGTTAATCGTGTCATTGCATAATACCTCGGATACTTCGTCATAGCAACGACCACATAAAAGCAGCTATGCCATAATGAAAACCCATTGGTGTTCTGGGATTCACACGCAGCAATGCCTACACGGAATTATTTTCAACAATGTTAGTGGCAATCTATTCCTGATTAGGGTTGCAGTTGAAAGCCAAGCTCGTACTCTAGGTCGTCGTTTTGAACTTCAACAATCAATTTGAAGTTTGTAATTAGAGAGCAGGTAAACATGTTGAGTTATTCTGTCAGAGCGGGGATCGTCAGTTATTTCATTTGAGGACTGCACGTGGTGGCTATTCAGAGAAATGAATTGTCAACCTTTGGAACGTGGACGTATCGAGGTACATGATAGTATTGGATGGCTTGGTGGCAGATTCGAAATCGATTTTGATTTTTATGTTAATATCACAAATGAATTTTTATTCTACTAGCTGCCCGCCCTGGCTTTACACGTTCTGTCGGGCAACCCAAAATACACCCTTCGAAGTGTCTAATTATACTCCATGATTGTTCGCTCGATAGAAGGAAAAAGAAAGGCTTCTGAACCAGTATTATACATTATTTTCGCTAATTCATTGAATATTCATTGAAATCAAAGGAATATTTCCATGAATATCGTTAAGTGATTTTTGCATTGGAATTTATTGGTAGGCAGAGGTAGAAGTGAGATTCATCTGTTGAGAAGGACGAGTTGCTTCTACTATCGTTCTGATACATAGTTTTGTATCGTGTTGAGAAAATTAACTTTCAAATTTGTTTAAAATACGATGAATTGTAAGTCGATTAACTGATTGATGCCTTCTATGAAATATTCTTGAATTTCTCTCAATGCACTTATTTGCACTGATTTTGATAACACAATTTAGCAATTTGTAGACGTTGCTGTAGGCATAACCTACTGAACATAAATGATATTATTATTAATTGAACTGGGGTCGTTGTGGTTCGGTAAGCCTTCCGGGAACTGCGACCATGTAGATCTTTTGTTTTCAGCCCTACTCATTCATGGAAACCTAAGGAGCTCCTTAATGGCGTTGATAAAATTGACAACCTCTTTAGGGGCCTTGGCCGTTACCTCTCGGGTATCCAGGACCGGCTTCCCCATATGAATGGTTCTGAGGCCAACCAGCTCTGGACACTTGCATACCATGCGTTCAGCTGTTTCTGCTTCTAATCCATAGAGCCTGCAAATCTCATCTGCTGACTTTCCATACGGTACAAATGATGTTTGTACCGACAGTGCCCCATAAGCATTCCCACCATCACCCAAAGCTCAGCTCGCGACAGCTTCAAGAGCTTTCTGGCATAGGTAGGTGAAATCATCACGAATTACTTGATTTGAGTAAGTCCAGGAGTGTTTGTCCAGTGGGTTATCCTGTTTTTCAAATCCCATTGCTGGACCGTTGCCTTATATTGGTGTTTTCCGAGCCCACAAAAAGGCTCAGGTCCAGCAGGTGTTAACCTTGATGCACTTTCTGCAAGTTCATCAGCTTTTTCGTTTCCTTCAACACCACAGTGCCCTGGCACCGATAGTAGAGTCACTCTATTGCCTCTGGCCAGTTGCCTTATGGTGTTACATAAATGACATAAAAACTATCAAAGATGAATAATACACAGTCATGCCATTATAGCCATTTTCAACTGTATCATTTCCATTGGAGAACCCGTTATAAAAGCCCACCAGAAAGCTTCAATAGGAGATGAAGATCAACATTCAACAGATCAGATATCCCAAACATTCGTAGATGTTCCTACCCAAACACATATACATACACACAAACCCTGAAAGAAAAAAAACCGAAAACAGACCGTCCAAACCCTGAATGCGAGAGACCCGTGTATTTCCGTGGAAATTAAAAGAGGGATTCCAACGGAAATTTCCGCCCCCTTTGAAAACATCGTCTGCAAATAAATTCGTCCTCACATAAAGGGCCGCCCATATCCATTCCTGAATAGATATCCGAAATTGACATTTATTTGACTGACGGAGAATAAAGCAGTTTCTAAATGGATGCTCCGTGAAACAAGGTTTTCCGGCTAATATCGGAAGGGGAGGGTGCGGAGAGGCAGGGGTCGGACGCGGGGAGCCTGTCGCTCTCTATCAAAAAGTTGCGAATCCGTATATTGCCATTCGGTAGGCCGGATTCAATTTCATTTACCTGGTAATAACGGCTGCGTTCGGTCTGGGAAGCCCGGCAATGAATAAGTATCGACGCCGCGACGCCGCTTTCAAGTATCGTTCACTTTGGATCCGGCATCAGGGGCGCGGAAGGCTACGCGGGCGAAGTTGCCGAATTTAACTGACTTTGAATGAATGCGGGGGAGGGAATTCTTTGTATCTGCTGCTGTATCTTTTATCCGGCGATGATCGCCTCGGCTCGTTTGGGGAGAGAGGTTTAGGTATATTGGATGTTTTGGAGGTTGTTAATTTCGAATGAATTCCCTTTAGGAATGAAATTTTCATTTGATTTTGTGGTTTTGTCACTGTGACATCCGTTGGAAGTTGTTTCGTTTTCGGTGTGACATAAACCCATATACACAATAAGGAACATTTCAGAAACATTTCATGTAAAAAGAAACATTTAATAAATTTTCAATTATAATAAACATAAAAACATAAATATAACATGCCAACAAACTGATGACTCAAAAACATTTGTTGTGATAGAGAAATATAATCATTGACTCGTAACATAGTTGATCTTTTGTATTTTGTATGATACCAATTCCAAAGATCTCCTCTTATTCGCAAACCTTTTTATGATATATATGAATACCTGAAGATACGTTTTGCTCGGACAGTTTCCGTCGACCGCCGCGTTTCGACGACTTCGCCCAACCAATCGAAAATCTGATAATCTAGTAGCTCCACCCAGTTACACAATTGCTAGAATTGCGATTGATTGTCGAATCGCGGCGGTCGACGGTGACTGTCCGAGAAAAACGTATCTTAAGGTGACCAGATGTCCCGTTTTGAACTGGACTGTCCCTTTTTTTATTACTTGATCCGGTGTCCCGATACTGAGTTCCGGGACGCAAAATTGTTCAGTTTTCGTGCAAAAATCGAAATAATTAACAAATTCAAACGTGTTTTTACTCACTCTTTTACCACTAAGACACTGAATATAAATACTTATGTTTTTATACATCGTTTTTACAAATCATATATGAATTAACCTAGAGACCAAAAGGTTTTCGACAAAGGATATTGGATTAGTAGAACATACCTCGTTTCGTGGAACATCAATTAAGAAACTGCTTTATTCTTCATCAGTCCAATAAATGTCAATTTGGGATATCTATTCAGGAATGCATATGGACCGCCTTTATGTGAGGACGATTTTATTTTCAGACGATGTTTTCAAAGGGCGGAAATTTCCATTGGAATCTCTCTTTTAATTTCCATGGAACTTTCCGGATCTCGCATTCAGGGTTTTTTTGGTCTATTTCCCGTGTATGTATCTCGGATTTTTTTCTCGTACAGGGATCGTTCATGTGTGCTTGGATAGAAATATCTACGAATATTTGGGATATCTGATCTGTTGAGTTTTGATCTCCATCGAAGCTCCATTGATGTTTTTAGAAGGCTTGTCTATGTGGGGGATTCGTATGAAAATTAAACGTCAAAATTTTGCCTTGGAAAAAACCGATTGGCATAACGATGAGCTATAGGTACTCGGTTCCGCTCATAGTTTGTTGGTTTTTTCAATAAATACCTGAATATCTGTCTTTTATCTACTACTTTCGGTCGTAGCAACAGATGTCCTACCAAAATTCGAATTCGCTTCAGTGACACATTTAAATTCGATCATCACAAATTTATTTAATTTATTTTAAATCTCTAAATCTATATCCAATTCTGTAGCATACAACTTTTGAATTATTTAAGATCCCAGTTCACTATGGACTTTTACTTTACAGTAAACAGAAAGCACGATCAACTACCAATATGGTAGTATCTGTAAAGTAAATCATACAAAAAATAATCAATAAGATAAAAGCTTCAGTAGTTGCCACGGGAACGAATTTTGGAGTTGCCTAATTTTTCATGAAAATGTAGACGGTAGTAGAAAAAGTATAGCTCACAACTCTAGTCGTGGGAAATATGCTTCTTACACCTCTTGTTATGTAATATACTATCCATGATCTTTACTATTTGAATTCAATGAAATTTAGCTCGACTATACTATTATATGACACGAAACGAGATTCAAATGTAAAATGGCAGCTGGAAGGCAACTAGCCTCGAGAGGGCGACACAATAGCTTACAGAGGGCGACACAATAACTAACAGAGGGCGACACAATAGCTTCACAGCTGTTATTCGAGTCTAAATCGCAAACAATATCTCCAAAATACATCCAAAATTAATTATCTTCCTACCGTTGTTGACAATTGATATAATTGTAAAAATTAGATCAAGAACGCGGAAAATTGTCGATTAAATCCCAACTTAACGGAGTCAAATTCCCCCAGAAATTTTTCAATCTGCCCAATTAGGCCGAATATTTGCTTGGATTGCCCGATCCCGTTCAACTCGAGGGCCTCAAATTTTCGACGTAATACCGTCGGAAGGGATTATTTCTACCACGCAATTAGCCCAGAAGAGCGCAGACGAGATAGGGCCGAAGTAGCCGCTCAAATACTTCACCCATAATTGACTCTCATTGTTTCGATAAGTACCTATTGAGATGAAAGCAAAACATTATTTTCCCGGTCTCTCCTCTTTCGACTCCCAGGAAAAGAGAAACATATTAACGAATGGAATTTAACAACTTCCTCCTAGATATATACGCTCGGGAAATAAAGCTTTGTCAAGGATTTCATGGGGGAGAAGTATTCGTAATATGATTTTTGCTGACGCTCATCTCTCTTTCGAGTCGACACAAGTCGTTTATGCCCCCTCAGTTAGGCTGAGGAATTGTATCCGGTCTCCTGAAGTGCGCAGTTTCTTTTTTGATCAAATATTGAAGAGGTTGGGCTCGGGGAAAATACGAGACATCGTTCGGTTTTTATAAAATATTTTCACTACCTTCCTTTCATAACGATAAACTTCAGTTCGTTCCGTTCATTTATGAAACTAAGCTTCTTAGAACATCGACAATCAAAAAATACTTCGATATTAATAACTGTTGATGTTAGTTCTGAGAAATCTGGAATTAAATGAGGTGCATTCGGGTTTTTTCTCTGAACGGTTTGTCCTACAATAAGCTTTTCAGATGTTTCCAATGAATGCAATTCAATGAACGAATTCTGCGTATTGAAGAGGATACAGCAAGTGGATCAATTGAAAGCAGAATGTCAAGAATCAAAAAAGCTTTCTGAAAAGACAAAAATCCCTATTCAATTTTGTTTTAAGCTTGTACTCGATGATGTTCGGTATTCAGAGTTTATCAGATCTGATAAATTCCTGAATCTCGGAGGAAACTGATTCTTTTTCGTTATTTTCAGAAGAATTAAAAAAAATCCAATAAACAAAAGAATGAAATTTAGGTCAAAGATGGAATTAACTGTTAGAAAACGCATTATTTATATTCGAAAGTTCAATAAAAGATGGATTCCATCCGAAATAGAACAATCTGAGAACAGAATGTACAATTCTTACATTATTTGGTGCTGCCATGTCCTAGTCATGACTCACAGTGGCAGCACCAGTTCCATACTACTTTTTACTTTATCTCTGCATCGAGATATTGAAGGTTGAGATTGGAGCCACATTTGTTGTCTGAAAATTGGATAAAAACTAGTTTCATTTATTGACAAAGCTCCTTGTCGCAAATAGATATAAATTTTGGTTACATTGAAGGAATTGCGCATACAATTGCTTGACCACTCAGCTTAATCTCCAAATCTGGCCTCCATTGATTATCTGCCACTTGCAGACCACAAAAAAACACTTTTAGGAAGGAAATTTGGCACTATGAAGGCAAAGATGAATCTTTCTTTGGAAAAGTCATGACTGTGTTGCTGAATAAAGTCAAAGTTAAAAAGAAAATGGGTTCTCACTGACAAGGCCAGTGACTGAATGAAGTCATGTTGTATGAGTATGTGAGATTTTTAGCTCATGTTTTGAATAATGTTTTCAACTTCCTCCTGGGAGTGTTTTGTATTCCTCTTACATCTTGTTGTTACAGTGATCTTCGATGTATACTTTTATTTGTTTATTCTTGTTTGTTTTTTCATTATTATTGGACAATTTCTTTGTGTTTTCATATCGGGGTTCTCCTCTTCAAGTTGTTGAGAATATTCTAACAATTCATATCAATTGATATGAATTGCTAATGTATTCTCAACAACTTCATCAGCAATTTGATTGAATATTTGTCGATTTTGCAATACTCGAAATTCACAACATCATGAAAAGAGGGAGTATTCACCGAAATGTTTATGGCATATCATTGAAAGAGCCTTCAACTAGGGTTTTTCGAAACATTTTCATTTTAGTGTTCCAAGCCAAATATGTAGTTCAATTCTTATTGAACTTCCGTCAATTTCAGTCAATCAGTTCAACCAACCAAATAAGCTCTGTTCTTTCAAATCGTTCAAATGACACAATCTCAATCTTAACAGCCAACATACTCCTTCAATTACATCCGAACCCATCAAATCTTTGTCACCTTCCCATATTATTCCCCAGCCGACTCTCCTACGCTACAGTAAACATCAAAAATAAGAAAACATAATTCAGGCCAGCGCACGTTGCGAACTTTTCTCCATCACGACTCCTCGAAAGAATCCTGCTATTGACAGGTTGCCGGCGTCTCTCGTGAAAGGTAATACGTCGACATTCCGATATTTAACACTTTCAAAGAGCAGCCTCGACGAAAAAATGCGACGGAATTGAAAACATGTCAATCATCCGTGTGTTTTCGAATATGGCCTCCTCGGTGGCCGTAATAGAGGAGTTATGACACGTGCCTCCTATGCAAGACTTGTCTCTTGCAGATCGACGCCCGTTGAGCGTGAAAACGTATTGGTAGGAGGAAGTTAGACGAACGCTACTGATCTTATTTTTGCCGGCTAGAGCTCTCTCTCTGCTCTGAGAAGACTTGTACGATTTCTCCATCTCGTGTACTCGATTCTATTGAATCGCTCTCGAAATTTGGAGATTGCTTGCGTCCCTTCCTTCGGGATTTTGTATTATAGGAGAGTACGTAGTGTAGAGTAATATTTTCTGGATAGGGAGTATGCATGTCAACTCTCAGACTCATTTGGGAATATGTTTTGTTGATGACAAAAGTAGTAGATTCAAAACGTTGAATAATGGGCTTCCACAGGGATCAGTTTTGTCTCCCATACTCTTCAATTTAAACTTGTGTTACATCCCAGCCAACTTATCTGAGATATTCATCTATGCCGATGATATTGTTCTTGTGCTTCGTCATTCTGATCTCAGAATTATTGGAAATACTTCAAATTAGGAACTAAAAATTATGGAAAATTATTTTCTGGTGTGGCGTTTATGCCCTTATCCAAATAAAACAGAAGTTTTCTGTTTTCAATTGAATAATCAACAAAAATATAGAAAATTGAATGTAACTTTCAATATTTCCGTCTAGAACTTGAAAAATTTACGTATGAAGGAATAGTATTCCTCAAAAATTAGCTGGTTCTTTATGGGGTGCTGATATAATAATAATAATACTAATAATATAGTTTATTCTCAGAAAAAAAAACCAGCACTCTTCGTACGGCAGCTTTGGCCTTTTTTCTGCTGCTCGATATTATTGCAGCACTATTTGGTTCAATAGTGCTCATGTTCATAAAATTGATGCACAGCTCAACGTTTCCATGAGTATTATCAGTGGAACTATACTTATGATTCCGCCTCATACGAGGGTTACTATTTATGTATTGAGAATACAAAAAAAAGACAAGCGATTTTGATGCAAAATATTTTCACTGCTTTTCAGAATAATCTTATTTGAGATCTATCCGATTTTGCATGCGATTGAACCATCTTTCCAATTTTTTTCCACTCAGATGACGGTAGTTTCAAAACATGCGTTTTGAAGGTCTCAACCACATCTTCGGGCTTTGAAAATCGTTGTCCACGATGAGGAAGAAGTTATTTGGTGCCAGGTAGGGGCTGTAAGGCGGATGACCCATTAATTTGATTTTTTGTGTGCCCAAACACTCATTCGTTGCATTTGAGGGGTGTGAGCTCGCATTGTCATGATGCAAGATGATTCGTCGTTTTGGGTTTGTTTCTCTCAATTTACCGAAGACTTCAGGCAAGCAAATAGTTTCATACCACTCTGAATTAACGGTCTTTTAATTTTCAAGAGTCACAGACCAGTGTTCGTGAAGAAAGACGCAACCTAATGAAATATAAATGAAATTTCTAATTTGCCTTGAAATTATGTTACTAGGAGCTGAATAACTGACTAAAATCTCGTCTTTTCCAAATAAAGGCCTTTCTTTGACCACTCCTCCCAAAAAAAAACCAAGAAGTTTCAAACCTTTCAGTTCGTTTTCCAAAAGAAATACAGTTTGGAGTGTTATCAAATAAGAATGGTCCGAAATGTTTTTTTACTAGTGATAAATTCTAAATCAGATACCAAATAGTTCTTTAGTCCGACAATTGATTGCCAAGGTCTCTTTATCATCAGCAAAACATTTCAACCTAACCCTTAATACGGAACACCCATGAAAAGACCCCTGAATGACACCAATTTCCACCAATACGTTCTCCAACGCCACGATTGACAATTTACACCATTTACGTCCGCAATATCCTCTGAATTTCTCGATCAAGATCGACTTCCCCGATTCGTTACCATACCACGCTGCCAACGTAGCCGAGACATCGTGAAAAATCACCACTCTCTCCTCTCTCCCAAGTCCCGAGACTAATCGATTATAAATATGAGGCGAAGCCGGAGAAGGTTGCGGAATAAAATTATCCTGGAAAGAACGTCCGCTCGCGTCCCTGCCCCCCCCCCCCAAGACAGCCTCGAACCGATCGAGGAATGCTCCAGTGTACCTCCCAAGAAACTTCGCCAGAATTGGAAATTCTCGCTCACATACTTGCATCTAATAAACTCGGAAATTTCCATGTAATTAACTGTAAGCGCCATCCGGACGATCAATAGGGCGTGTAGCTTTTATAGTCGAAATATGTTGTAGCGGCTCTTCTTGTGTAAAGAGAAACGACGACGAGGAAATACTACTTGAGGGATGTTTTCCCAGAGTGAAGAAGACCTATTGATTACGTTACGGGTACGCTGTAAGGCTTGTGGTATGTTGTTTTCCTTCAAGTTTCTTCGTTTACTATTCGATAAATATTCACGTCTGCCTGGATGAGTTTGGATAGGCTTCGAGCGATGAGATGCAATACCGCATCATCCAGTTTTAATACTCGTGAAGATGCTGAGCCAACTCGAAATCGAACTTTATCAACTCATTATTAAAATGAGTACTTTCTATGTTTTCACTACCAACAAACTTGAATACTTATAATATGAGAATAACATTGTCTAAATATCATCAAAAGTAATTTGATCCAGACAGGGAGACTTATATCCCGCAATGAATGCAGAGGCCTGGATGATGATGATGATCGTCTGAAGGCTCAACTGAACAGGCTGAGTTTACAAGCTGCCAGAAGGCTTTTCCAGAAGTAGCTAGTGATCTAGTCCAGTCTACTCTATGAACTCACTCCAGCTACTTATAAAAACGCTCTGGAAATGTTAAACTGCGACGTCTTTACAAGTATTGGTATTTGAAAAAGCTAGCTTGTAAACTAGTCACGTGTGAGGATCTAGGTGGGACTTTCTAGAGAAACCACCAATAGTTCAGCTGTTGCGATTGTAAAGGAGTCAAGTAGTGTAGTAACTTCACATTTCTTACTCAGGCCAAGCAGAACTTTTCTATTGCGCAGTGCAGTGCATAAGGATTTGAATACGTTACTTTCCATAAACGAAAAACATCTACATCATAAATGAGCATCAGTTTTGGTGGATCCGTTTGTATTATACTCGACCATACTGTGTGCTATTTGAACCTGTCAACTATATGTTAACTATAGTGCAAAGAATCATTGGATGAACTAAAACATTTTTCATTCAGGTTAAATCAGATGAGATTGATGCCAGATCAGATGAAATGGTATTTTGTTGACTTTTGATGTTTTATATTCTGGATTAGTGGTTCTGTAGGGCAGTTTGGTGTTATGTTAGGAAATGTTCCCAAGAAGAGATCCGCAGCTATAAAGAACCCTGGGGATACTAAATTGGGAAGACTTGATTTCAGTAATGTCTATAGTCATTCCAGAGCAAGTGACATCAAGCATTGCCATTGAACTGGCCATCTCAGAAATCTTTTCTATCCGTTGTGAGAATTGTCTAGCAGAAAAAATTTCTCCACTCGATGATATCACGTGGCAAACTTCTCAAGGAGTGACAATAGGTTTTTTGCGGAACTCAGATCCAGTACAATGGTAAGATCTCTTCATCTCGATGAAACACTCGATATCTGACTTTATCAAAGTGGCACACCTGCCTTGATAAGGTTTATTGTATCTATTACAAGAAACACACTCTCTGCTCATTTTGAAAAGTAATTATTCAACCAGTTCCTTTTGAGTTTGGATAAATGAGACCTAATGGGAAGTAGAGAGATGTTTAAAAAAAACAAAGGTTTACTTTCATGAGCCGTATTATATGAAAGTCTTCAATTCAAGTTTATGGAAGTCCTCAGTATGGGTGGTGTTTACAAACAAAGGAATGATATTAACTAGAAATTCGTTATGATTAATGAATTAACACTAATATCAGTTCAAAATAAAAACCCATACGTTGATAACAAGAAAATGTATTTATAACGCAGGTGGGTTGAAATCGAAATTCTCTGAAAAAAACACTATATTTAGGAAGACAGTAAAATAACAAATAAGGACCTTAATTTTTATGTGGAAATTATGAATGAAGTAATACACAATATATTTGGAGGTAACACTTATCACGTCGTTACTTTGATTTGTCACATTATCAGTGTCGTTATCAATCAAAAAAAAAATTGAAACATACATTCAAAAAAGTGATTTTGATATTCATTGCTATTGTGTTAAAAAATATTTACATACTGAATTATAATATTCAAATGCCCAATCGTCTTTTGTAACCAAATATTGAACCTTCCAGATTCTTTTTTCTTTCGATTGAACCGAATTCTTGCCAGAATTCAATTTTGATAAACCGCGTTAGAATCGAAGGGTTCGCATCCACCCATAGTTCAAATTTCAAGCGGTATCATCCGTCCTTTATTGGATGAAAGTACCGTAATCAATAACGTTTTATGGCTATATTAGTCGCATTTCTCTTCCAACCGGATCAGAATATATTGCTATAATAGCTCGAGTACCGGAATCTCCAATCGATATCGAAGTAATAGGGATGTATCAATTTATTATTCATTAAGATGAAAGATAGAGGGGGATAACGTCATCCTTGAAATATTGTTCTAAGGTTATTTCACGTTTCATTTGATATATTAGACACCGAATTTTAAACATTTCATTTAATCAGATGCATATCAATTTGAAAGAAATTGGTCAATTTTTCCGTATGAACATCATTTTTTTATAATTAGTTATAGCTTGCTGAATACGCTTCAATTTAATTCAGTTTTATATTCATGGAATTGTCTTTCTGAATACACACCCGCTCAGATCTAGCAGGATATTTTTACGTGTATTTCTCACAATTATGTAATAGGTATAACTCATCATATAACAATATGAATAGATAATGAGAGTAGTAATTCGAAAACAATCGCGAAAACAAAATAAAAGTCAAAATCTGAGAATTTGTGGCATTACCTCGGAAATTGTATCTCATTTGTTAAGTATTTATTCTAATTGTGACGATTCAGCCAGAGTACGATCCGGGCACAGCATCGAAGCACCTAGAACAAGACGGAAAATTTCAATTTAATGATCTGAGAACATAACGATACGTTCAGTCTATAAATAGGTATATATGATTCCGAGAAATTTTCCTGTTTTTTTCATAAATCTCCATCTTCAATTCTCCTTATTGTCAATTCTTTCAGTGTTCTCAGAAGTGACTCTACGAAGAATGAAAATAATATACTATAAAATAGAAGGAAGCGCTATCAGTTAAAATAGGTCTCTGTACGCTAATAAAAGCGGACATCTTGTAGAATGTTTATTGTATGCAGTCCGAGAGAATATGAAGATAAAAGATAAAAGAAGGAGTAGCGTACCGAAATCATAATAAGATGTGATAAAATAGGGAAATGGGTCGGCCTTTTACTGGAAACTGCATAATGAATAATCCTGCATCTCTCAATTCTTCTTTTGGAGCAATGAATGCATTGTATCTAATTGCTAACAGTCTTTTATACATATCATGGAATATTTCGATTTCTTTGTAGATCCAGTTCCTCTGAAAAAGGACGTTATTTATTTATTTATTCGATGATACAATTGAAATCTGACGAAAATAGGCTTTTGTCCAAGGGATTTTTCAATTAGCGTTTGACGCAAGCACGTTTAGACAACGACGTAGTCATTATGAAAGATTACAGTTTACTGTAATGGAGTTCTACTATGACACCTTAACACAATGGTGGCCTCAACCAACCCAATGGAGTGCTTCCTAGCGCTAGACAGTTATTATTCAATGGAACTAACCAGGAAGATAAAATCGAGCTATCCCTACCATTAGTAACAAAAAAAAATAACAAATAGCTCAACTAGCAGAATCAAGAAGTGGTATTCTCTACAACAGCATTTCTTCGAAGAATATCCGTTGCACACCCATAATTCGAGCAGTTAGAGGAGCTTTGCACAACATAAGTTACTCATGAAGGTGACCATGTTTTTAAGTAAAATGTCTTTATACTGGTTAGGTCTGGAACTGTTTCTGGTCATTTGAAGATGATGAAAAGAGTGGCCAGTATTCCGAATCCCACTACAACTAAAACGAAATACAAATATCCCCAGAACAGACCAACATAACCGAGCGGGTGGAAATAATAAACGTCCCTCTAAAATTTGCAGATTATTTTTCCCCGAATCGATCCATCCTATGTTGGGCCACCGTGTTGCCGCAGATCCGAGTCGGCTTTCACGTCGAGAACCGACGTGTACGACATGTGGTAATGACAGTGAAGCGGATAGTAATCGCTAAAGATTGTTGGGGGTGAATATCCAGACACTGGCTATAACAACGCGGGCACGATTGTGTGGTCGAAAGCAATCAAATCGCTCGCACAACCGATGGTTTTGTACAATTTGTAGTTCGAAACTCTCCGCCAGGCCAGGCCAGTGGCGCGGTAGCAGAGAAGAAAGCTGTTCCGTGTATTGGAAGCGTTTTTTGTGATGGGCGTTCTCGATAACGTCGATATGTTTTCGGAATTGAATGGAGAGTGGTGTTTAGAATTGGAGTAGAGCTTTTGTTTTAGTTTTATTTGGTCCATAGTTTTTTGAATAATATAGGATGTAACAGGTACCAACCTTTTTGTTGGGTTTTTTATGATTTTTCGGGTGTTTGTAACGGAAATGAAACATTTCGCGTGATTTCTGCCTAAGACACACCTTCTCACACCATTGTGGAGAAGTAACTCTGTTGCTACGTGACGACCTATTCAAATCCACCGCCGCCAAAGTAGCGTGGCGCGAAAAACCCATAGTGCCATCTGTGAGCAGACAGAGTCACTACACACTACAATTCTAGAAAAATTTTTGAATAAGCTCAAAATTCGGCTAATTAGAGGTCGTCAATTCTGACACCGTTCACCGATTTTTCATAGACCTCGTAGTTTCGAGGAAATTTGAACTCGAAATTTGGGAAAAAACGGTAATTATCGAATCTCTTCCCAAGAACCGTTATATCTCCTAACATATTTGTCACAGAAATCCCTCAAATCCAATCAAATGTGTAGAAGAACTGGTAGCCTCGAGAAAATTATCAAATATTTTTGAAAATTTCAGATTATTACCTATAATTCATGAAATGAAAGACAAATCGCCCAACTGCAGGAAAATCCTATTGTTATTCCATTTTCAGATTGCAAGTAATGAGTCTTTCAGAAAGGTGCGTTAAACCTTTCTGAAAGACTTACCGACTTACTGAAAGACTTACAGACCACTCGAGCTGCACTCTCGTGATGTTTCGCGAACAACGTCTCATGAATCGGTGTACGAGTATAATTTTTTATTATCTATGCTCTTTGATGTCATAATTGAATATGAATCCTTTTGTTTCAACTTTAACAACTGTTGAACAGATAACGCAGGGCATTGTTCATGGTCAACTACATATTTTCATCCTTCCCTCTAAATAAAGAGTGTTTTTTTTTAGAGCTGTACAACTTTAAATTGCAATAAAACAACGACGGATTATTCGATTGACATGAATTTTATTAATCCGCAAGATAATCTTATGGCATTATATTTTAAATAGGATTTCTGGCATATGACCGCCACGGCTGGCTCGGATGTAGTCCAATCTGGATGTCCAATTTTCGATGACTTTTTCCAACATTTGTGGCCGTATATCGGCAATAACACGGAGAATGTTGTCTTTCAAATGGTCAAGGGTTTGTGACTCATCCTCATAGACCAATGACTTTACATAGCCCCACAGAAAGTAGTCTAGTGGTGTTTAATCACAAGATCTTGGAGGCCAATTCACAGGTCCAAAACATGAAATTGGGCGGTCACCAAACGTGTCTTTCAATAAATCGATTGTGGCACGAGCTGTGTGACATGTTGCGCCGTCTTGTTGGAACCACAGCTCCTGGACATCATGGTTGTTCAATTCAGGAATGAAAAATTTAGTAATCATGGCTCTATACCGATCACCATTGGCTGTAACGTTCTAGCCATCATCGTTTTTGAAGAAGTACGGACCAATGATTCCACCAGCCCATAAAGCGCACCAAACACTCAGTTTTTCTGGATGTAACGGTGTTTCGGCATACACCTGAGGATTAGCTTCACTTCAAATGCGGCAGTTTTATTTGTTGACGTAGTCATTCAACCAGAAGTGCGCTTCATCGCTTAACAAAATAAAATGGACGTAGTGGGCGATTCGTGTTCCACACAGAACCATTATTTTCGAAATAAAATTGCACCATTTGCAAGCGTTGTTCAGGCGTGAGTCTATTCATCATGAATTGCCAAACCAAACTGAGAATCACTTGACAGATGTTAAATCGGTCGCTTTCTTGAACAGTAATGTAATAACTTAAAGTTGTATACCTCGAAAAAAAACACCCTTTACATCCTAAAACCACGGTTTATTTGGTTATCGTTTTTTCATGGGAGAACTCGAAAGCGGCTCTATTCAATATCAATTCACCGACTAAACACACAAGACAAATATCCGATATCGACAGTAATCGCCATCTTGAAAAACATCCTCGAACCGACAACGTAATGCCCCAGTGGCATACTCTACGTCTCCCGTCGTAATCCACCCACCCTGTTAGACCGGGTCCATTATTCATTTATGCATGGAAAAAGCACAAATTTTCATGACGAGCGATCGAAAATCCGTCTGCTTCTCGAGACGCCAGCCCCCCCCCCCCATTTCAATATTCGACCGGAACGTGGGGCACGTCCCAGTCGGCCGATGGCGCGAGGTAAAATCTCAACGACTGCTGTTCCACAGCTGGTAGTTTCGCAGTCATGGCAGTCCCCGAGGGCCGCGGAGTGGAAGATCCTTGTTATCGCACGTACATCGTCTTTATTTAAATCCATTGGTGGAGGGCGCGTGCACGATCGCCCGTGACTATCTTGTATTCACGCTACATTTTCATGATATCGCCCGCCAGCATGCTGCCGAACTGGGCTGGTGGAAAAACTAGCTGGCGCTCCGATCCGTGAGCAAACGATCGGTCTCGCTGTCGTTCTCGACTGGCTTATGGTAGGGCTTTAATTTGAATGGTAGAGGATTATTTTGAGATCGCGCAGAGGGAGGGAGTTTTGATCGCACTTTGAGTTGAATGGAGACGGAGTTGGACAAAAACTTACAGGAGAATGATAACAATAAGTTAGTGAAGAGTAGAATTAAAGCTTGGTCAACATTAGTACCATTCGGAGAATAGTTCAATAGCATACTTCTCTTATACTAAGAGAAGTTGAGTTTAGTTAAGTTAGTAAAGAGAATAATTGAAGCCTGGTCAACATTAGTACCATTCGGAGGACAGTTCAATAGCATATTTCCTTTCAGGAGATTGAAGCCTGGTTCACAATGTTATAATTAGTAGTAGAGTTGACGAGAACACTTTTTTCCTCAAACAGTTCACATGCTCAATTTGGTAGAGCACTTATATTCACGTTCGCTAGTAATTTGAAAGAATAGTTGCAAGGCTGAAACACACAAGCAGCTAGAAAGACACACTATCCTCTGTTTACATTGGGCGCGTTCAGCAGAAAGATCGGTAACGTAAGTAGCTCCGCTACTGAAAGGTATCAGTTTGGTAACGTTCGTATTCTCTGCTGGACGAGTTGCTCCTTTTCTCGACAGCAATTGGTTCTGTGGGTCTTTCTTGAAGGTTACGTTATGATGAGAGACAATTTTTTTTTCTGGACACTCACGAAGTAATAGCCAAGACTGCTGAAGATGTCATCGGTTTCATTAACAGCATCGACAGCCTCTCTTGACTTATAAAATTATGAATAGGTAAGGTTAAGAACGAAAGATCCACTAAATAATAAAGGCTAATGACCCCGATTCAGTGAAATAATAATAATAATAATAATAATGGAGTGAGATTGTGTAAGTGCAGGGTAAGGCAATAATAAGAACTCTATACCTATTTACACCCATTTACTACTATTTATACCAATGTAAACCAAGTCTAACTGCAGCATACAAGCAGCTGGAAAGGCACACTGCAAGTGTGGCTTGGTGCAAGACTATCCTAAGTCGATTTGGAAAAAAGTCGAGATAATCACCGTCAAAGGTTCATACTCCTTTTATTTCGGTCAAGTTCATATATTCTAAAATTTTTAAAATGCATGCAATCGTAAGTCCTGAATACGGATATTTTCACTACAGGAGAAAAGATTGTGTTAAAGTTAGGATAGTTTGAATTTTTTTCGCTTGACGGACTTGGAATGAGAAATACGGACTTAGGATTATTTTATTGTGAAAAACATTGTCCTGCGATTGTTTTCCCAAATATCTCAATTGCAACAAGAATTGGACTTGCACCAAGCCAGCGCTCCGATAAAACCAAACTTGACCAATTGTTGAATTCACTTCTACCGAAGTTTTCGGGCTGAGCAAATGTCAAAATAAAAATTCATCAGAAGAAATTTTGAACGACGTATTCATCATTTTGTAACAATCAACATTTGTATCGATTCATGTCGGTTTCAAATGTTGTATTCTAACTAAATTTTACTGCCTTTTCCTTTAGGCTTGTGGCTGAACTGGGAAGGTTAAAAAACTAGCTGGCTCTGATCTGGCAAACTATCGCACTCGCTGTCGTTCTCGACTGGCTCAGGCAGAGTTATAATTTGAAAAGTAAAGGATTATTTTGAGTTCGTGCATCATCCAGGGGAGTTTTGATCGTACTTTCAGTTCAATGGGAACGAAGTTGAACAAAAACATACAAGTTCGGAGAGATCCAGTGTAGAATTGAGGCAATTGCGGGTAAAACAACCGTTGAAAATCCAACGAGACCAAAACATGAAAGCCTTACCAGTGCAGGATTCAATGATTTTAGTTATATTATTCCATAATATATTTCATTCATTTTCATATAGAAGGGAATATATGTGTTTATCCTTTATGCATAACTACACCATTTATACAATTGCCATAAAACTTTATGCTATTGTTGAATTCACTCATTACGAAGGTTTTGGGTAGAGAAAAATATCAAAATGAAGACTTATTGAAAATGAAAACTATCAGAATAAATTTACCTCATCGCATTCGCCATTTTGCAACCATAAGCATTTGTGTCGATTCATGTTAGTTTTAGATGATATATTCTCACTAAATTTTCCTGGTATTTCCTTTCAGCTTGCTGCAGAACTGAGCGGGTACAAAAACTAGCTGACTCCAAACGGTGTACAAACGATCTCGCTGTCGTTCTCGACTGGCTCAAGGCAAAGCCTTAATTTGAATACTAGTGGATTATTTTCAGATCTCGTATTATTCAGGGGATTTTGGTCGAACTTTCAGTTGAAGGGAACAGAAAATGAATGAAAACATACATGATGACGAGAACAATAAGTTCCTAGAAATCCCATGTAAACTTAAAGTAATTCTGTGTGAAACTGTGAAAAGCGTATTAGACTGAAGCTATAAGGCCTTATCATCCAAAAGAATTTTAAAATGAACACAACGAAATAATGAAAATTATTGTTTCGGTTGTTGGCAAAAATTACTTTAATAAAGAGTTATAGTTGTATTCAGAAGATATTGATTTTTTTTCTATCCCTTATGATAATGATAACACGACTATCAAAAATCGGCCAACTATATCAATACTTGGATACTTCAGAAAGCAACCTCTTCCTTGAAACTTTTATTCTTCCTTTAGGATTCTTCAGTTTCCGATGACACAACCCAATACCCAACCGTATGAATTACACGGTGAGGGTTATCAAGAAGATCTTCCTCAATGTCTGAAAGTAAAATAGAAACTCCCGGAAAGAAGTAACGTTGAACCAACACATAACCGTCAACAATTTATTATGACACCGTATCTATCTCCTGCAAGCAGGAACCTGAACTCCCAGAAGATCCGAGGAGTTATTATATAACCGAAGTAAACGCGCCGTTTTTCGTATTATTAACGACTCTCAAACATAACTTGGAAAACATTCATCATTGCCGAAATTATAAGGCAAGTAGGAAGGCGGCAAGATATCACGAATTTGTAATTCCCTTTTTTAATCTTTTGTTGGTTATTTATATATCTGGAAGACAGACGCGAAATTAGTTCTCTTCAACTTTGACGGTGTGATTTAGAGCAGCAGATCCGTCAGTCGAGTCGTCGGAGTTCCCTTTTGAAGTATCTACTTTCATTTCATCTTTCTGTGGATTCGACCTTTAACTCCGTCAATAAAGCAGGTCTTAAGATGTGACTTTTAATGAGTTTAGTATGATATTATACAGAAGAGAATGATCTTTTCAGAATTTTGTTTCAGGTACTTCTGAAATTCTTGGTAGGCTTGATTACTGCTAAATCAGAAATTATTGTGAATTGATCGATGTAACATAATAGTATATTCCAAAAAAAAGTTGCAGAATGAGCTCTTATTCCAACACGAATGCGAAATTCGAAAACGAGCGACGAAGGAGTGATTTTTGGAACGCATGAGCCCAATAACAAACTTTCGACAAACTCATTTTTCTTTTCAACTGAATTTAGTTTCTGGTCAATATTCCTTTTTGGGAGAGTCTTCTTCTTTTGGTTCAGTGTTCTTAGTCGATATTTTTGGGAAATTTATACCGACACCCCTGATGGTGATTTTCTAGTACTGATCAATGATCATTAGAACTTTCTCTCTTCTGCTTGTCATGATTTTCGTCTATTCACTTTTCTGGAAGAGATAGGTCCTCTTGTTGACTGTTTCTCCTATTTTAATTCTTATTTTTATTTTATTATTCTTTTCGTTTCAGAGTTGTCTTGCTTCTTTAGTGTTTTTATCATCTTCATTCGTTTGTTTACTGTATCCTCAACAGTATTAATTTTAAGTTCCTTCCTGATTTGCCGGCTGCTTATGTTCTTTGATGTACCAGCCACTGTTCCCATTGCTGCATCAACTGTATCTTGTAATATATCCTTCTTATGGTTCTTAATGTTATGCCAGGTGACTTCTGCGCCCGTTTTACTTACTTTAAGTACTGTTACATAGCGGGTACAGTCAACCATGCCATTGTCTTGTCTTTCCCCTTTTTTGTAGCTGTTTGCTTCAATTCAGTTTTTCCTGTAGTCTTATCTCTAAATATTTTGCATCTTTTTTTTCCGTCGTCTGATTTTATAACTTCACGTTTGCTGCGTTTTCTTTCTAGACTGCAATTGTTTGTGTTTGTAAGAGCATCCAGCTTCTCATGAAAAATATTTCTCAAATGTAAGATTTTTACCAACCGGCCTCTGTTTTCACAGAATTTTCCGAATTTCATTGATATAAAATCGTGTCAAACATTATTTCCTTCACCTCCCCCCTCATATTCCAAACAACAATGAAGGAAACCGTTTATTTAGAGCCTCGTTGAAAGCTTCGTGCATGAATTACCAAACAGGCGATGAAGTCTAGTCAGAAGCTGTGAATAACGATGGTTTATTATAATAATAGCCGTAGTTCATTCTGGAGTACTCAGGTGAATCTGATGCCGCTATTATTAAACGCTGGTTACCTTCTCATCATGTATGACGCGAATGTGATCAATATGACTTCCATATAGGGTTATGTAAGGGTGTGTGTTTCGTCCCAGCTCTATTTATGTATACAGGAAGTGATTCTGCATGAAATAAAACGCGACACTCTATTATGGTTAGACGATAAAATTTTTGAAATTGGAGTATCATCAATCCAATAAAGCTAAATTCCGAAATTGAGCCGAAATATACAGGGTTTTCCAAAAAAAAAAATTGTGAATGACCTAACATATGTTTTTTTTCGAATTTTCAGACAGCATGGAATAAATGAAACTTAGTGTCTTCGAAGTTTCATATGCTTCAAGCATACTGTTTGTGAAATACTTCAATTTTTAATAATCTGGAGAGTATTTGGGAAAACCTAATGACTTTGGAAAAGATGATGGGCAAAAGATCAATAATAAGAAGGAACTCATGGTTGAAGACCTTAGAAAAATGGTACAATTGCAACAACTGCCAACTGTTTAGATCTGCAGTATGAAAAATACGCTGAACGTAAAATATTGGAACTAAAACGACACGTATAATATAAGATGAATAACTTCGAAATGAATGAATTTATAAAAATGAAATTCTGAATTCGAATTTGATGAATCGAAAACGAAAGTGATTTCATTATAGTTATTATCACCCTGAAAATGAGCCTTCAATATTACTGTCAAAAAAATAAAAAATTTCAGCGCTAAAATAATGAAGAAATAATATATAAATAAAAAATAAATGAAATAAAATAGCGTTGCATCAATGGTTGAACACCTTGTACAACTTGTGTTCACGAATGCTTCTTTTCTGATATACGTGGGCTTTGAAGATATCTTAAAACTTCTCGGCTCACAATTTTTTAATGAAAGATATTCGAAATTCAAAATCTTTTTCGAATTACTTGTTCAATTCGTGACAAAAAAATCTCTCGGGACTTTTATCGTATGGGGAGCCGTTTTTATATAAACGGCATCCAATATGAAAAAAAGGATGAAGAAGTAATTCAAAAATGATTTCCAGATTGAAATATTTCGGCGGCCTATTATTTAAAAAAAAGACCAAAATGCGTGCCAATTATAGATACAAAATTTTAAATTACATGTCAATTAATACACAATACGCAATACACCTCTTGAAACTCACCAAAATTCATTGGAATATATCGACAGAGCAATAAATATATAGTCATTTATTAATAAGAACTTTAACACCCCGTATCTCGAATAAAAAAGTATTTGAAAACAAAATTTATATAGAAAACCGTCATTATTTTTTTATGCAGAATCACACTCTGTATACCAGAGTTTGAAAAAACTTATATCTTCACTAAATTTTGTAGGAAATTTTAACAATTCCAATGCATTCTTGCAGCGTTTTTAGTATTGGCAATTGTCAAAACATGACACTATGACAGCTTCAAGAGAGACAGCGGCCTATTCAAAATGAAAACTTCTACTAAAAAACCCCTTATATAGATACGCCAATGACGCCCACCAAATACCGACATATCCGATCCAGTTCATGATGTTTTGCGCCATCCCTTAAATATAATTTTTATTTGCATATTTATTAAAGCAATCCGATCCACTATGCATGCACACACAGGCAAATACACCGAATACGAACCAAATAAATATCGTTACTATGAATTATGTTTCCAGGATCAAATTTAAATTCGAGCATCGAATTACGTTTTAATTAAACTGAATATATGCACGCGAATATTGCACAGAGACAACGTATTATCGATTTCGACGATGGACGGGTCTAAATTAGTTACAGCTTTCGATATGTGATGATATCCGCGTGATACGTGAGCAGAATGATTGAATCTGATAGGAAATATGTAATATTTCATCGTAATGAACTGATTCATGTTGCCCGCGAGTGGTGCCGTGTTTTTTGAGCCCACATACATGATGTTACCGGGGTAAACATCGTTATTTTTGTTTGAAATACGCCACATTTTCACGGTCTATTGTTCGGCAGCACCGGCGATCGGATGTATTCATCGGATTTTTTCCTGGAAAATCCACACGGGCTAAGCGTGAATTTTTCGAATTTTTCTGATGGGTACATAGATCCACCAGTAGGAACGCATTGGTGAATGGAAAAACAAAACGCATTTTGGATTTGGACGATGACAATTGTATCGTTCGGACTCAATACTGGAACTTGTTCATTTTTCTATGGTCTTAATCTTGAAACCGGAATATAGTAGTATCAGCAGTCTATAGTAGCTCAATCAGCTGCTGGGGGAACATATGCCAGCGCAGCTAGCTTTGGATCTGCATAACTCCCCCCTCAAAAGAATACCAACAATTCGGAAAACGCTTGTCAATGGAAATAATATTATGTCTTCAATAGATATTCGTTTATTATTTACATCCCAGCATCATTTATTGCTTCGATCGGAACTTCAACAGGGAAAAAATATTTTGGGAGTTGCTTCTCAAAGATAACCGTGATCTTCGAATTTTATTGCCACCAGATAGTAGTACAGTAGTTGAACAAAGAAATATTATTATTTCTTTGTAGCGAGGATCATGGTTGAATACGTCCTACAAAAATATTTTCTGAAATCGACGAAGCTGCCGATGGATGCTGAGATTGCCTGTTTGTTTTTATGCAATTATGCTACTCGAAAAAGGTTCCGACGTAATTGAAACATCTGGTTTCCAAATTTCGGATTGAGTAACAGATTTCTCAAATATCTATCTGTATTATCATCATTCACGTGTTCGATTGATAGGAGTAATAACTTTTCGACTGATTTCAAAAAACAAACTTATATGAAATTAATTCAAAAACATCCAACGAAATATTCCTTGAATGCAAATTCAAATGTGAAAGAAGGAATTATCGGCAATTCCTGATTCAGAACTAAGTCCGATATCGGTTTTACCTAAATATGATGTGCAGTTATTTCCTCACATATTCACATTACGCAAAATTTTTCGTACGTTACCAGTATCGGAGCCACGCGTATTTTACCTTCAAGAAACTGAAAATGTATTCAAAAAGTACAATGGGAAGGGAGAGATAACTGAGATCACTCTGTTGAATATTTATTATGATTTCGAATTCGATATTGAGAATTTACGGTAAATAGTAGTACTGTTAAATTTGTCAACGGTACTACGAACAGTGACTGAATAATATTGTCCATCAGTATCAGTTATCACAAATCAGTACTGATTTTGTTAAAAATATCTAAATGTTGTTGGAGCATGCATCTTTATAACATCAAAAATCATAACCCACTGAAAACAAACGACAAATAAATAACAAAAAATTTACATTCAATTGTATCATTCCTATTGGAAAATCCTAATAATTGAGAAAAAAACATCCTATAGATATGAATACCGAACCTAAAATAGATTTTGATATTGTAACACTGCTTTCAGGTAGACAATAAAGGATTTATAGATAACATGGATATATTTTCAGTTGGTTTTCAGTGACCCACTTACGTAAAACACACTGTATGTACTTAATTTCAATATATCCGGATATGAGCAAATAATGCAAATGTTTCAGCGAAAATGAATCCAAGTACTCATTTGTGAGAGTGCTTCATTTTAATCCCATATATCATCGGAACTAGGTTACTTCAAATAAATACCCATTGTATACATTGTTGTGCAAATTCAGACTGAACTATTATATTGGCTTTCGGTTTGTTCATTATCAAAAACGATAAACACAGTTACAATCTAAACACAAATTCGTTGAAGCACTGATTAGGTAGATCCTCTGTTGAATGCTCTTCTATGTATAATTCTAGGAATTCCTATGAGAAGGGATTAAATATTGAACCAATATCTACTTCGCCAATAGAATGTATTTATTCGATAGTCGATTGTTACTGTTGAGGGCGCAATTGTTGTTTATATAGTGTGTTTCGTTATTGAAAATTAGTGGGCAGAGCAGATGTTGTTTATCAGAAATTCTGGTCTCATCTACGTTGAATTTCAAAATGTTTCTGTCAGATTGTTTGAGGAGAAATTATATTGAAAAATTCAAATATTCCGAAACTTGTGTCTTTTTATGTTGATTAATTAATTAAATTTATTAGCCGTTTACTCCATGGTGTATATTCCTTTCTACCTGGAAGAAAACTTTATTGACTCAAACATTCAAATTGTTTCTGATACAACATAATATAAAGCGTTTCTGAATGTGTACACTCGGAATAGAGAGTAATTAAAATTCTAGGAACAGCGTAAAACGTAATTAAAGTCTGGATTCTGAAGAATGAATGCCATCTGCTGATGAGAAAAAGCGACAGAGAAAGTAAGGTTGCACAGGTACCTCACAAGGAAAACTTTCGCAGAATCCCATATGCGTAAGGAATGATGGTTATCTTCAAGCATAAATAAAAATTAGGAGGACGCTAATATTCAACAAAACTGCTAGTGTTGTACATGGTGGCTTAGAAGAATTCTGTTGTATACATGATTTGATTTTTCAAAAAATAATAAAATTGACATTTCATGTTATGGAGTATAAGTCAGATGAAATTTGTAAACGAGGTTTTGTCACATATATTTCGACAAAATTATGGCATCCTGATTTCCTTACACCAACTGCAAATGCTGTACGTGAGGTCAGTTAACAATGCTCAACCAGTTTTTGAAACTATCTTGTGATTTCTTTTCTCGGTAAAACAATGGTACTGTCTTGCACATAATTTTTTATTTCTGTAATGAAATATCACCAAGTAGATAAAAGAGTGACTATATAAGTGTTTCAAACCACAAGATCTACGAGACGATGTTTCAACTACATTGATATAAAAAAAAAACCAAGATGCATCTAATCCTTCAAATATTCCGATTGAACTGGAAAAATGATCATTTGAATTAATACCCAATCAGCAATAATCATCACCAAGAGTCCCATCAGACTTTATCCCCTGTAAACAGTGAAATGCAAAATGAGATTCATACTGTTCTATCTTACTGTTTCATTCGCTCAGTCATAGCTTTCCTCGCAGCTGTCATGGGAACATTTCGTTGACATGGAAGATAAACCAAAACGACAAAATGAAACGGGTTCAAACGTCCTCTACATATTTAAACGCAGAAATTGCTCCAGGTCCATTGGGGCTGTTCAGACAAGAGTTAGAGGACGTATCAGAGAGTTTTACTTTCCTAGTAGTAGGCTGCAGCTCGATCTAAGCGGAATTTTGATCGAGTTGTCGTTTTAGTCACGTCACGATTTCCACATCACCGTGTAAGCCTTTCAACTGTTGCCGAAAAAACATTCGATTTTTAGTTGCGTAAGTTGTTCCGTAACTTTTTCTCCGGTCTGGGACGTGTCACCGTTGGGATTATAGTCAGAATCGAGAGGTTTATGAGGATTGGAAGTAACGAATATCGCGAATTTGATCACCTGACAAGAAACAGTAAGATGTGTGAAATGGGATTCCATTAGTTTATAATCCGTCTGAACCCAGCATAAAGATCCTACAGGATTTATTTGGAATCGAAGCGTTCATCGGAATTTGAACAACATTCAACTTTTATTGATGAAAACAAATGAAACAAAACGTGTTTCAAATGCTGATAGAAACATCCTGTGAACCTTAGTGTGGTTACTTCAGCTTTCAAGTATATTATTGGGACCACGTGCATAGGTGTGTTGTGGGCAACAGGAAGAACTAGCACAACAATGAATAGATGAGATAAATATTTCATATGTAAATGACTCTCTAGTATTTCATTTGGAATTTCTGTGTTCGATTGAACGTGGCCGAAGGGTTTGAACAATTCTAATGACAAAAGAAAAGCAGCGCCCTTTTCTGGGTTCACTTTGATTAGCCATTTTCAGAACCATTCTTCCAGAGAGCTCACGTCATCTTGGAGGTATTTGGTTAACGATCGCTTAAATTTTGAGTGTGGACCAGATCCACTAAGTTCGATTGAAAAATAATAATTAAATATATAAAATAAAAAAATAATTAAATATTGAAGGGATGTCTAAGGACAGGAGAGATTTTTTTTGTCGATTTTGGTCATAGATTGTAGTGATCCTTTTTCAAGCAACCCGCATGGCAACTGAAGAACAAAACCTGATAGAGGATTTTTAGCAGGTTATGTATTCATAGATTGCCTATTGAGTTCTGTTCGTGGTCTAGCTTGTTATAAATCATTAGTTGGTAATGTTGAAGTAGTCCGAAAAGGTGAAGTTGACGAAGTATTTTTTGAACTTTCAAATTTTGTAATATTTTCATCATTAAAATGTACAAATCCCTTAATCTCATTGGCTCAGAAATTTGGATATGATTCTATCTTTTTCCTTTCAATTTATTGTGGTTATTTGAATTGTCACCATTTTATAATGGAAAATTCAACATTTATTACTCCTTTCGGGTTCAATTTTTTTCTGTTTTCATATTGAATTATGATTAATGTGTTTGGTGAAACGAAAAGATAAGAAGATTTTGTTTGAATTGATAAGAAGCCTTTGAATATAAATATCTGTCGTTTGTTTGAATTAATTCTTGATTAATTGATCTGATTTGTTTTCCTCTACGATTTCGTGCCAGGTTATTTTGTGAATACACAAACCAATCAATACACCTATATGGGGAGGCAGGTTTTCATCTGTGCTCTTGTATCATACGTTGAAATGTATGATTTCTCATTCACAATTCTTCTACTAATACTGAGATTCATCGACACACACATTGAATTTAACAATTTTTTGTTTTGCACTTTCCCAAATGAATATATGCATTTCAAATTATCAAAATTTTCTAATGTAAGAAATAATACTATCACCCAGGATGTAGAGTTTATCATAACAAACACAGTAGAACTAACTTACTATACAGGATCTAAGTAGAAGTGATACCAGTGAGGGCCATCTCGAAGTGTGTGTTAGAGCGACGGTACCTTGGTACCTTCCCTGTGGTTGGGTTCGATCATTGAGACGCGTGACTGATTTTGACAATTATGGTCTCAGCATGATGTGCTTAGGATATTATGGTCTCAGTATTACATGGACTTAGTATTGAATTATGAATTGCTTATATGTATTTATTGTATTCTCAGCAGAAAGTTTGATGACTTCACATCTGTGTAGTGTGGTAGTTGCGGAACAACCTGTAGGTTCGTTGCCAACGTTATAAATTCCCAGTAATAATCTGTTAGTATAATACGGAAATTTCGAATGAAATACACGCCCCTCGGGGAATATTGTCAATTAAAAAGTTGCAAATTCAACGAGAAGTGAAAACATAAATAGTATCATTAGCGTGTGTTCCTCCGTATATTTCTCGAATTCCCCCTCAGCATGGAATTATTTCTTCGTCTTCGTTAAACGTAAAGCCTTACCTCATGCGGCTTTTCAGAATCCGCTCTGACTTCCTCGAACGGCTCTTTGTCTCCCAAGCTCACTAGTTCCTGAAGTGCTTCGAGCTTCTAATTTTCGATTAGACGATATGAAAACTTATACGAACATTGTTTCCCTTTCACCTCAGCACGAAATTAAATGAAAACGGGACTGTATGGATCTCAAGGTAGAGGGAACATCCCGTTGAGTGCAATTGGAATTCGTGTCGCTCGAATCTGACTATTACACTAATTAAAATCGATCCTACATTAAGTATAATCACAATTATCTCGAAATCTCTTTGTCTCAATACAATTAGTGCTCAAGCTGGCAACAAACAGTAGAATGAAGTTTATACTGTTTTAATTTGGGGGAGTATATACGAATATTTGCTCTAATTGGACTAATTAGACATTTCGCCTGACTACACTTGACAGAAATAAAGCAAGTTAACCTGTTATATACCTCAATTATATAGCCGACTAATTTCCTTTCTAGCTGGTACTCGCTTGGATTTTATTTACCTAGTTTTATGTATACGGGAATTCCGTTGCATTTCAATAATACCGCAGAAAATTCGAGACAAATCTTTTTATTTAGAGAGAACTACTTGAACAGATCGTAGTTAAGACTTCTCGAAGCGGTCTTTGTCTGAATTGTTATGCTTGGGTCGGTAAATTCTGAATGGGCCACATTTAATAACTGACAAAAAGTTTCTGAAGGCTTCTCTGTGATTCAGTTACACGTCTTTGTTTTGCTTTTTCAATTTCACATTTCAAAACCTTGTTTTTTTGTCTACATATCTTTTTGAGCGAGTTGAGTAATGTGTGATTGTTGAAAGTATCAAAAGGCAATGTATTTATTATTTTGTGTGAACATTTACCCAAATTTGCTCGAAATGGGTGCCATACTTGCTCACCGCTGAGCTACAAAGCATCGTTGATACCGAATGCTGTTCACAGCTGTTTAAGAAGAATCAACATGAATTTTTGCGTTTATATGTGAAAGAGTGGATTCATCACTTCATTACTGAGCCAAATGGAGCGTAAGCTGATTACTGGATTTTTGTAGACCCCAAAAAATTCTTCATGGAGAGAAATTGGTCTCTTATGAAGAAGTTACATAGTAACAAAATCAAAAATGATTTTTTTTTAAATTGAAGGAGAAACCTCAATGCCACATCTATTGCTATTTTCAATTCAAAATTGATTCAAGTCATTTCTATCTCCATGAGAAGAGTACTAAGAAACTCAATTGGTTCAAGACTCCATCAATTCTGTTGATTTGGCAGAGCATTCACACTCAACACTTATGATCACTGCTGAATATTCGAACACAACATTCGTGTAACACAGGGGATGCTTCAAGGCTCCATATTGGGACTCATGTTTTTCCTTAAGTCTAACAAAATGTTTTGCAGGGTAACATCATTTTGGTGAAAAAAATATCGACTCCGCTCATTTGTATTTTTTCAAATCAACATAATTTCTCGAAAACATGAGGTTCTGGCTTTTACCGTTAGATTCCGTTAGATTTGACTGACAAACTCTCTATGCAAGTAATACAAGCTCGAGCAAAGTCAGTGTTAATGATCTCATTCAATATCGAAAAGCCATAACTTTGGCCAATATTGCAGGCTCAATAACCCCTCCAAAAAGTCCGCCGTAAAACTGCCATTGATACCTTTACGATGACACATAAAAAATTGCTGTCTATAAAATTTCATCGACCGCTACTAAGGATATGGTGGAATCAATAATGTCGTATACAGGGTTTCAATCGAGGTTTTGCAATTTTTTTATGACTGCTCCCCTGAAATGGATCGTGATGAAGCCAATCAATTTATATGTGTCTGGAATGGTTCGGTTAATGGGATCGAAGCTAATAATTGCTTTTTTTAAAGAATGAAAAAATGACAATCTGCATGATGTATATTATACACTTATTCAAATTTAGATATATGTACTTTCTTCAGATCATTAAGTTGAATTCAGTTGGTAAAGTCACCATTAAACATTGGAACGATTTATTCAATTCTACAATCTGGTTTCTGCTGTTGTTTTTGAAGAGTTCTACAGAAATTTATTCATAATGTTATTTGAGGTTGGAATTCATGAAAAAAACATTGAAAAGCACAAAATAATGGTAAGAGTATTTTTGGGTCGTTGCAAAATGGCGAATGCGCCCCCTTCTACATTGAAAATTGCCTACACTTTCCCAACAGTTCGTTAGTATTACTAATTCACGCACATGTTGAATGGACCATTCAGAACTTCTAGTCAAGTTCTTGATTCGTGATTGGCCAGTCAAGTTCTTGATTCGTGATTGGCCTGTCAAGTTAGATGTTCTCAGATTAGCTTATTATGTCAAGTCAATTATAAATAACGAATTTCTGATATCTGACTATAATTTGTTAATGGAATAGTGTTATGAAATACTACTTGGTATTGAATTTATCTCATAAGTCTTCATTTTAATTCTATTGATGCATAAATTGACAGACTTATGGTATTAGTAATCATATTTTTTTCATATGTTCCCGATATATTTTGTTTAGTCAGGTCCTTCTCCTGAACCTGTTGGTACTATACTTCAACCACGTTTCTTTCTGGCTTTTGGGAATTCAATACCCATGGAGCTAAGAAAATAGATAGAAGGAAAGGAAAGTGAACATTTCTGCTCGATCCCGAATACAAGAGAGATGGAAGTTTAGTGTCACCAATCACAATCGAGCAAGCCGATTGTGTGTGCGAGCCATAGGCGTGGATTTGATTGTTGAATGCTTTATCAGGAATAATTTTTTCATAACTTCACAATTGCCAAATTATTGAACTGAGAAATCGTTGACCCTTTTGAAACACTAAAGAATTTTTATGAATAAATCACATTGTAAACTATTGAAATTAATCAAATTATGTTACGCTATTGCTAAAGTGTCCCGTCAGACAAGAAGTGACGAATGTTGGCATCAAAACAAATGCATCAGTTACAAGGCGATTTCCGTTCCTCTTATCAATGTTCTAAGTGTTTCTTGGAAGCGAATCGCTCGTTGTGCGTACGCGAACTTTACAAAACGGGTATTCTGTCTTTCTAGGTTTTCGTGTACCAATATTTTGTTTTCGGAAGAAGCTCATTTTACCTTATAAGCCATGTAGATGAGCAGAACTACAGCTACTGGAGTGCAACGTTTTTGAAACCCCTCAATTGGCCAAAGATGACCTTCACCAGGTATTTAAGTGTAAGATTGAATGAGTGTCGTGAACGCGAGTGTAGATATTCAGAAGATATGAATATTAAGAAATATTTTCCCGAAAAATTTATTTCCAGCATAATTATTTTCAATCGCTTTCTTATAATGAACTTTTTTGTTGGATACAAAATTCAAGTACCGTTAACAATTTCGTGTCAATAGTGGCACCAGACCCATGGAAAAATCCAGAATAATATGAAAAAAATTGAGGAAATTATTCATTCATGTACCACTTGCACCCTTGGAGACCACCTTTATGTAGTTTTGCGGTCAGTTCGATGGACCAATCAACGACGCCCTCGCAATAACGTCGATGATCACAAATAATTTCAACCCCCGTTATGAATCGTCGGAACATGAAACAAATTCCTCTGATTCGCCGACTGTAACGCTTTGATTCAATCAGTACCGCACGTTAGTGTCCGGCCCATTGGGTTTTGGGTTCGCCGAATTAAATATATCCGTGAATTCCTTCATTAAGAGACCGCGACGATATAGGCCCCGCGCACACGTACACACATTTATTGTGAATAACCGGACTGCGTCCGGTATGAGATTAATGAATTCCCGGAATCGTGGAATATTTCTAATTACGTCGTTTTCGCGTGTTCCAGCCGCGGGCCATTCATTACCAGTCATCAAACATGTATGGCGCTTCGCATCGGTCCAAAAGAACCAATTATTGAAATTCTCCGGAGTGTGTTTGTTGCCTCCTCCATTCGATGGGGCTTTCGAGCCACGTTTCCACCCTTCAATCAAGGTAGTTTTGAAGCGTTTGACTGTGTGTCGATGAGCGGTTTCGGGATCAATCCGGATTTGTTCACTTCTATCCGGAATATTCTTCGTTGAAAGCGTTTCGAAAAAAAAAGACTCGAGGAAACACTCTGTCAGGTAAAGTTTTTCAACTGCTATACTTGATTAGTCATATTGTCATACTTGACTTGATTAGTCATATTGTCATACTTGACTTGATATTCAAGCTACTTGACTTGAAAGCAAGTTAAGTTCAAGTAAAGTAGTAGTTTTGCAATGTTAAGTTAAGTATTCGATAAATAAATACTCAACTTGACATTGAAAAACTACAACTTGAGCTGAACTTGATTTGATTTCAAGTCAAGTCCAAGTCAAGTAGCTTGAATATCAAGTCAAGCCGTTGTGTAGAAGAGCACAGGGTTGCGCTGCTGAATATTTTCATCTTAAACTTGTTGGTCCCTGGATACGTTATTTTGATTATATTTATTGCAAATTAATTTGCAGGGTTAGGCCATTGAAATCTGACAACAAAATCGGATTTTTATTCAACCAAGCAAATACTTGTTCCCTTCGGTGTGGTGGTGTGCATCATCGTGCTGATAGACATATTTCCAATATGCTTTCTAGATCATGAATGAAGTCAGAAGTTGTGCACTAAAAATCTCCATTTGAACGATCATTCATAACACCAACTGGATTCAAATCATTTTTGGAAATACCATCTCACACGTAGACACTAAAACCTTGCTGAAATCTTTTTAATCAGTCTCAGTACAATGAAAGTAACGTAAATCGCTTGGACAAAAAGTCCAAGTATAAAGTATATCGATGGATCAAAATCAGAAAGGCACAGGTATTGGTGTATATGGGCCTAAAACGATGATCTCTAGAAGTCTAGGAAGTGAGCCCTCTTTTTTGTAAACCGAGAAACTAGCTGTCTATGCTTGCTCCCAAGAATGTTCCAAAAAAAACCACAAAGGGGCGCGTTTTAACAGCACTAGGGACAGTCAGGCCACGCTGACATCAGTGGAATCATATAGCCAGGGTTCTCTACTGGTATGGAAGTGCCGTATACCATAAAGCAACTGACCAGAGGGAATAAAATAACTCTACTAGGATACCAGGGCATTATGGTATTGTAGGAAACGAAAAAGCCGATGAACTTGAAAAAAGGGCAACAAGATTAATACCTTATGGTCCTAATCCTTGCTGTGGGATTGAAAAGACCAATGTAAGGCAGAGGTACAACAATGAGAGTAGCATAATGAAAAAACTCTCTGGAGAAACACTCCGGGTCTCTTTCAGGCAAAGAAATTGGTGGTGCTTTCACCGACCTTTACCAGGAAGCTCCTGAAGCTACCACGAGCTGAGCTTCGGGTAATAGTGGGACTGCTGACAGGACACTGTCAGTTCTAATACCTTTTGTTCTATATGGATAAGTCAGTTGGTGAGATCTGCAGGCTCTACGGAAAGGAAATAGAAACAGCTGAACACATAGTGTGCAAATGTCCGGAGCTGACCCCCCTAAATAAAGATTATAATTTGGGAGCTACATCCCTATCTTCATAAAAAACTTTATTTCTACTATGGCCAATCCTGGTCTTGTGTGATTTCAACATTTAAAAGACTTGCATTGAAACTCGATATGTTTGAATTTCAGATTTTAGCTGAATGTATGCAATTCGTTCAAAACTTTTTATATATTTGGAGGATTCCATATAAATTGATTATCTGATGATTATATGTTCCTACTATTTTAAAAATCTATTATTATGCCACCTAAACTGCTAATCTACAGCCTCTCAGTTCCTTTTGAATACCAATTCTAAAAAAACTGAACCATTATATATAAATATCATGAATCAATCACATCCAAACAAAAACAAACCCTTCAATATGAATCGGAAAAAACTGCTCCGAAAAATTCCAAAAAACGACCTACACCACCTACGCAAGATTTATCGTTTCCATAAATCTAATACATAGACATTTATTGACGAATTTCCATAACAAACCGGGAACCTAGGGCAGCTCCTCGGAATATCTGTCGAATCTTCGATTTCAATGAAAAATAGGAAACCCTAACTACCCTTGATTCATCCGAACTTCCTCCGACAAACATCCCGGAGTATTCAGGCCAGCGGAGAAGGAATAACAGAGTGAAGTTCCAACTATAAAGATTAAAGAAAATGAGCAAAAGGAAAATATTCTGGTCGATAAGGTGGATACTCTTAGAACCTTGTAGCATTAAATACGTTAGCTACGTAAGATGATTACGAAAGTTGGCTCGTTCTTCAATGGGTGCTCGAAGAGGTCTGGATATCCTTTAGTCTTTATGGCTTTGTTTACCGTGCCTCGTATGCACTTTTATATAAGGCTTTCGTGGAGTGGCTTCCAAACATGTCATGGGCTTTTATTTGCCTACCTGTTTTGAAAGAACCATCTATTATTTTGATAGGAGGCTACTTTTGGGTGCTCAGGGTGGAAATAAGTAGTGGACGCTCGGTGTGCGGTAAATAGAAAGTACACTAAATTAAAGTGTGTGTATATGCAGTATATGCTTTCAATATGAGTGTGGGACAATTTTTATAGTCTTAATCACTATTGGAAATTATTCTAAGTCTATTCGTTTATGAGATACAGAGTGTTTTATGGATTCCCACAAAAATTATCAACCGGTAGAACTCTTGAATGCTTTTATAGATTTTAATGAGAGTTTTAAATAATACGGATGGGATAAAGACCAATATTCACGTTTCATTTGTTACTCAAGAGCGCAGACTCAGACTAGAAAATTAAATTTTTCATTTCTCCTCTAGTTCATTATCAATTATTTTTAAAACAAATAAACGCTCATAAACTACATTGAACTCTATTAAATAAGCCTATTAACCATACAGTCGAATTCTGTACCCACATTTTATGTAACATTTATGTAACATCAAACATCGAATGAACATACTTCAAATTATTGTGGATTCGGACCGATTAATATCTCAATAATATAAATTATGAAAGTTAAATGGTTAAATACTCGATGAAGGGGATTTGATATATGTATCGAAATCATGACAACATTGTGCTAAAACCTTCACAATTTGATATATACTTTTTTCTCGAGAAATACAATTCCAAATTGACAAATTATTGAAAACCAATCATGATGAAATGAATTATCCAAAACTGTACGAATTGAGTAAACGGTTAGTGAATTGAATAACTGAATAAAGACACATTTACGTTTTGGAATTTTTTTATTATTGATATTTATATTTGTAGATTTATTTTTTTTAAATTGAATCAATGGTCATGACTCGTAATAGTATAGGCACATCCAGACGTAAAAATCCTCACTTTCGGAAGTAATACATTGCACTAAACAAAATAATTGAAACATGCATAATTCCTGAACTTGGAAATTCTTTCAGTTGAAATATAAATCCAAAGCCTTGAATCGGAAACTACATGATAATTGGTCGACTTTTCCCAGGCATTCGAAGATGACGCCAATTAAATCACTCAGATAAACGGAGAGATCTCATCCGGAAAGTTATCAAAAGAAAGCGATCGAAAGCGATCTCGAATATTATAGCAGTAGAAGAATCGAGTGCACCTTGAACGATTGTCCGTGCCATTACAAATCCCGTATCTATAGCAGGCTAATTAGGAGGAGATTCATTATAAACAGTTGTTATGGTAACGGCAGCATGTTTTCTACATGACTGCCACTTTCAGCTTATTGGAAGCATCAATGAGGAATGTTCAAGTCGTTGTAATGAGCCAGTTATTCGTCTGGTTACTAGGGAGACAGAGGGAATGGAAACAGCGCAATCGAGGGCAACGCGGCAGATCGCGAATCAGGGGATCAACCGTTGGGATGAACTGAAAACAGGTGGTGCAGAATTCGTAACTGCCAATTATCCGGGATGTAGGAGTCGTTTGAAATACAATTCGAATATCGAATATTTCATCGAATTGAATTCTGATTCCAAGAATCGGAGTTGTGATATGTTTTTTATTTTTCGGGGAACTCTTTGACACGAGAAAAACCGATATATACTTTCTGTGACATGAAAAGTGCAACAATCGGAAGGCTTCGAAGTTTTTCCATGAAGCTTCACGGAAAGCTTCAGCTGTTATATTTTTCATTAATGATGTGTCACTTCATCTTTATTAGTTTGACACTGTTCCCAGTATGGATTCTACAAGGTGATCCCAACTACTTTGTCATTTTACGAGAATTTGTGAAGGGCTGGTAAATTGCTTCAGTCTTCTACCCATTTACCCACAAAAAGCGAAAGTTAGGGAGATCTGGGTAGCCTCTTCGAGGTACATACTTCCTTCATAGAATGCCTTACAATGTGAGTACATTAGTCACTTTGTTTGAATTAAGATAAGCATTCATATTGCCTTGGATGAATACCAACTGAGACATGTTTCCATAAACTGTAGCACCTCGTATTATAAACTCTACAGTGAGGTGCACATGTTGCTCAACAGAACACTGCATAATGTGACGTCCTTCAGGTCTACGTGTAACCATAAAGTCATCATTATGTATTTCCAAGCAGACTCAGGAATTGTCACTAAGAACCTTCTGCCTCCCAATCCAGTAGCAAAGTAGCACTACAAAGGTAGTAAGGTTCAGAATGTACTTCATTTCGAAACCATTTATCAGCTATTTATCTTGTGTTCGAGAATTGTCCTTTTAATGCTATTGATTCAAGATGCTTATTTGCCTGTTTTAGCAGTCCACTTCATTATCTACTAACTACTTTAGATGATGCTTAATAAGACCATATTACAAAACATTGTTTACGACCAAGAAGACTAGAATTTCCACAGAATAAAAAATTACCTTCTTCAATCTTTTAAGATCTATATCCGATAACTTCGATTGTGACAATAAAAATGTAGAATTTTTCATGGCCACTAATTTTTTTCGAATTCAATATTTCTGCCATGGTTGTTTACCACCTTCCAATGGCCTCTTGTTTCATTCAACATACTATACATACAAAAGAGGTATGTTAACGTAATTTTGTGCCAAAATTGTCAGAATTTACATTCTTACTTCTTCTCAATATTTTTAGAGCACTAATGTGATTAGATCTATAGAGACGATTAGGGTCTACAGCCTCTGGATGACAATTACGAATTGGTGTTCTGTAACCAATTAAGTGTTTCTCCTCTCTTCAGAGATCTGTTACTTACTAGCTTCAGTCGGAGAGGTGGTCGGGGTTAATAGGTTGTAGCTAGCCCGGAACCTATTTTCAAAAAAAAAAGAAAGCAATTTCGAAGGCTTTGGTTCCCACACAAAAACAAACCCATCCACTTTCAGAGATTTATTAATAAGATGAAATGATCCACTAAATTGATCAAATTGTAATGAAAAGTTAAGAGTGAAATATTGAAAAATAGCTGCTTACAATTGAATCTCAACAATGAAAATTATTATGAATAGCTTCGAAGCGAAATGTCTCAAATGAAAAATGAAATAGAGCATACGAAATTATATAAATTGGATATCAAATGAAATTACAAAATACATAGCAGAATACTTCCATTAGCATTTAAAATCCAGATGAAGTGCTCCCATGCACGAAGAACCATCTGATTTGGTACGATACTGTCACAGCACCATATAAGGATTTCCAGGTTCTTATGACCACAGTTTTCAGGTGTGATGGACCCTTCGAAGCTGGATGTTGGTCAACGAAGTTCAATCTTGGAAATATATGTTCAAAATCGAAATTCTGGGCTTCACCCAAAAACTGGAAAATTAATTTCTTTCAGAGACCGTTCAGTAGAATATATTGTCCTTGCCGTCCATGTTTCACATAAAAAGTTGTGTACTCAAGTATAAAAAATTACATATGTGAATCGACAGCCATTTTTCAAAAAAAAATAATAATCTAGCAAATAAAATTGGAACTGATTTCAACTGTTATATTAAATTTTGAATGAGAAAATGAAAAATTTTTAATGAGTGAATTGAATTGAATGGAAGATTTATTTTATATGGCGTGAGATTTTGAATATGAAAATGATCTAAATAATGAAATCTATAAGAAAAATTAATTTTGAAGCGAATGAAAATGAACCTGAACGGCAAGGATGAATCGAAATTTGGTTGAAAGAAAAAAGAATCTTTGTTGGGCAGAGGAGATTGCAAAAAAAAAAAAAAATATACATTTTAAAATATATAGGTATCTTACCTCAATTTTTAATTGAGTTTCACTAAACCAATAGAAACTATGAAATATTAACTGAATCTCAAAATTTAAAACAGAAAAAATATCTATATCAAGAACTCAACTCTGATGACTTATTTCATTCACCAGACAAAGCAGAAAAGAAAGAATAAAATCTTCGAATAACCGATTAATATCTTATCAGATTGAAAACATGCGCCCATCTGCAAATCTGAATTCTTCGATACACGTACAAATGCAGTGGCGGTACAACCAATATGTAATGAATAAATTTAAATTTTGAAAAGAAAGAAAGTTGTAACGATCGTATCGTTACAGTTCGAAATTTTCTTTATTTTTCTTCTTTTAGATTATCACCTACATCTTCTTTGGCTCAGTGACGTGATGCACTGTAACTCAAAGGTAGATGAAAGATCTCTTTCATATCGGTTTTTTTCTCAAACATCTACCGAGAATATTAAAGCTTGATATCCAGAATCAAGTTACCTATTCATGTTGAACACTATGGAAAACTAAATTGGCTTGGGACACTTTTATACGTTCGTGAATTTTATATCCTTTTCAATACTTTTTCCTCATTCCTCTTCTGGATTCAGGTGAAGTAGTTTTCTTACCTGAATAATTTTAACTGGGGAGATTTGCAAATCATACTTCACAGAATCGAACATAATGAAGGAGAAAACAACTCAGTGTAAAGAGCTCAACATCGTTGTTGGACTGAGAAATGGTGTAGTGCTACATATTATTTGTTTGTTTGTTATATCGATGTATAACTGATGTATGACACAGTCACCTATTGCGATTGTTTTATATTATTCATAGGTGATTTTAAACGTGATATATGTACATAGTTCTTTTCTTGCTTTTTTGTTGACTTGATTTTCGCAGTTTGTTCACGATAATCCCATTGCGGTTTGTTTTGTTTTCAAAATGATATGTTTTTTTTTCTATGGTTGTGACCCATGATTATGTTTTTTTTTAAATGAAACAACCCACACACAGGTTTATCCTTTTGTGGGGATTCTATATTGTTTATCATTAGCTAAAAGACTATTGTATATTCAAAATGGAAATGGTGAATAAATATTATTATTATCATTATATATTCCACTTTCGATGAGAATTGAAATAAGCATAATGAGAAGAACAGAAATTATTCCCAGACTCATATTGATCCAAACAGGAGGAGTTCAGAGAACGATAGATGTAATAAGGTAATCCGTACTGATTGTCTAATCCCTTATCATAAGTCAATGTTCCACAAGGTTGCCAACTCAGCAAGCTCAAATTCATCTCCCTGGAAACAAAACCCCTCAATATCATTAAAACTATGGATCAGTTCAAAATATCGATAGATATATCTATATCCCCCACTATCATTAACTCTTCCGAGGATTACAAGTAGGTTATGACAGAGGTTATGTTGGCTCAACTTCCCATTAATAACCATGATGGCCGCAATAAACTATCAAATACACCATTAAAACTTCCGTAACGAGTTTTCGTCCAAAAATCCTTATTCTTCGACTGGAACCCATCACTGCGTTTCCTCTTAGAACGCTTCACCAAATGGGCCCCACTCATGTCATCCGAAATACACCTGTCAATATTTAACGAGCAAAAAGGACATCTATCCGGAGGTTGTAAACAACCATTTTAGGGAAGTTTGACAGTTGGACAGCCCTAACGGCGTGAACGCCCTTATAATGTTGGCGTAACAGGGACACCTGACCGTACTTAACTTGGTAACTCTTCGAACATTTATGGTGCTCGTAGAATTGAAGTTACCCATTGAATATCACATAAATTATCGTTTAGTAGAGTATCGATTTTCTGGACATGAAATGTCCGCCTGGCTTGCCGTGAAATGGAAGCATGCCATTGTGCTGTGCGAAACAGCGGTGTTGGGAGTTTCGGTTAGTTGTTATGTATTCTACTACACTGTTCAACTATGGAAGAGGATATTCTCGATCCATTAAAATTCGAAATGTGATAGGCTTCTCTTATTACTAACGGGTGTTTTTTTTCGAGGTATATAACTTTAAGTTGGCATTTCTGTTCAAGATGGCGACCGATTTAACAGCTTTCAAGTGATTTATTCTCAGTTTGGTTTGGCAATTCATCATGAATAGACTCACGTCTAAACAACGCTTGTAAAAAGTGCAATTTTATATCGAAAATAATGGTTCTGTGCGGAATACGTATCGCGCATTACGTCCATTTTATTTTGTTTAGCGATGAAGCGCACTTCTGGTTGAATGGCTACGTCAACAAACGAATCTGTCGCATTAGGAGTGAAGCTAATCCTCAAATGTATGTCGAAACACCGTTACATCTAGAAAAACTGACTGTTTGGTGCGCTTTATGGGCTGGTGGAATCATTGGTCCGTACTTCTTCAGAAACGATGATGACCAGAACGTTACAGTCAATGGTGATCGGTATAGAACCATGATTACTAACTTTTTCATTCCTGAATTGAACAACCATGATGTCCAGGAGCTGTAATTCCAACAAGACGGCGCAACATGTCACACAGCTCGTGCCACAATCGATTTATTGAAAAACACTTTTGGTGACCGCCTAATTTCACGTTTTGGACCTGTGAATTGGCCTCCAAGGTCTTGTGATTTAACACCACTAGACTACTTTCTGTTGGGCTATATAAAGTCATTGGTCTATGCGGATAAGCCACAAACCCTTGACCATTTGGAAGACAACATTCGCCGTGTTAGTGCCGATATAGTGCGACAAATGTTGGAAAAAGTCATCGAAAATTGGACGTCCAGATTGGACTACATCCGAGACAGCCGTGGCGGTCATATGCCAGAAATCATATTTTAAATGTAATGCCACAAGATTATCTTGCGGATAAATAAAATTCATGTCAATCGAATAATCCATCGTTGTTTTATTGCAATTGAAAGTTCTATAGCTCTAAAAAAAACACCCTTTATATGAAAACTCTCATAAACATCACTTGCTTAGTAGGTACGTCTTTGAAAGAAGCGTCAAAGAAAGTGTTATGTATGAAGGCCATTAGTTAATTTCATATATGGTAATGGTTTCGACTGTAATGCTTGTGTTTTGATGAATCCAACTGTATATATTCATAGAAATTGTATACCTATTTAACAAGATTAGAAATAATACCATTAGAGGCGGCACGATTGCTACCTATCAAGTGGAAGTCAAAATGCGGTTGAATGTAAATATAACGAATATAGTTGAGACTGTTGAGAGTGGAGATTGGCCTCGATTCAAGAGCATATATGGGGCAGCGTTTATGAATTGAATTGAGGAGAAAATTGAATTTCCATCCAAAAATCGTTATACATATCTCCTAAATTATTCGTCACAGACGAACGTTTTTTGAACATCGGGTTCTGATCTGAAACGAAGTGAGGGTTCAAGAGCGTAGCTTACGTCCAGGATAAGTTGCAGCCTCGGGAAGTTCATCCATTTTTTTTCGAAAATTTCAAATTTTTACCTATAATTTCTGAAATAATGTACTAATCGCCATCTACATGGTAGAATCAATCAATAAAATTATACAATATTCCCATGAAGGAACTTTTATTTTTTTGAAAATTTTCTAAGCGTTAGGTATGGAAAATTTTACGAAAATTTTTCGACAACAAATTTTTCAGGTGAGATCGAAATTAGGTAATCAGGGATCGTCAATTCTGGCACTGCTCACCGATTTTGCGTAGACCTCACAGTTTTGAGGAAATTCGAACTCGAAATTTGGGAAAAAATTGAATTTCCATCCAAAAATCGTTATATCTCCTAAATTATTCGTCTCAGACCCCTCAAATAAAGACGTTTTTTGAACATCGGTTTCTGATCTGAAACATTATTTGGTTTTGGCGCCAAAAGTACCCGTGCCGACCCTGGTGGTTTTAAAAAAGTTCATTGAGAGATACGTCTGGAGTTGATCCGTTTCGGAGATACAGAATTGAAAAAAAAAACCGGTATTTGTAAGATATTATGAATATTCTTGAAATTATTTGGTTGAAATTTATAACATTTATTCGGAGTGAGAGGCTGCTCATTCAGCTCTATCAAGATTGAAATTATTAGGTCAAGTGGCGTTTCACTGGGCATCAAAGCCAACAATATTGAAATAAAAGTACGCCACTGACTTTGTTTGTGTTTTTAAATTTTTTTCTTGGCGAAGAAATCGAAAACCCTGCACGAATAGGATCTCCAGTAGAATCTGTTTCAGAGTGATATTTTATTTCGGAACATAAACCAAAAACGAACGACACATTAAGAGATAACGAACATCGCTCACGATATTTAGTCTTGCATGAGCGAAACGTCTCAAAATCATCCGACCGGAAATATAACCCATTTCATCTGCCCCCCTTCGGCACCGACGAGAATCCGGAAGAAAAATAAACAATGCGAACACATATTATCGCGTATCAAATTTTTCACCTGCAGATGAAAGATCCTGTCCGCGAAGCTGGCGGCCAACGCGTTGCCACGGCCACGCACTCCACACGCGGGCGGGCGCCGTCGCCACGGCGACGTAACCAAGCCTCGGCATGGCGCCGGCGCGCAACGCCTCGGCGCGTGGTGACGTCAAAATCCGTCGGCTCCTCCCAAGCAATACTGGCGCCGCTTTATCGCCTGTTGCTAGTTCCACAGCATCTCGCACGCGCTTACCCACGGTGTGCGTTCCAGTATTGCGACAAGAGACGATCGCACGCGGCGCCCCACAATACGCGCCCCCCAAATCATATATCATCTCCATGGACTGTTAACTTTAATTAAACTACTTTCGGAGAATCAGGTACAACTTAGTAATTTTTGACTTCTACATTTTTTCAGGAATGCGTAGAGCGAACAAGACACGCTTGGCTTGCAATAGAACCTATGCTAGTTATGCTCGATATAATTTTTTGGTCCTTCGAGCCGGATCCAAGAAAAATTTGAAAAAATAATTTTCCGGTATATCGATAAAAACTATGTATTTGGAGCTTCAATTCAACTTAAATAGTCCAATTTCAGTCTCTAATCATGTCGACAAAATTCATGCACCTAAATATCACCACAATTCATCCATTGCCCACATGGAATAAAGATCTAAAATATAATTAAACAATATATAATCTTCAGATGATGTAGGGATGATCAAAGTTGCCCCACAGCATGTTCAATCAGTTTCATCATCGGCCCAGTTGAAGATCTGAACATATAACTCGTGGCAAATACATAGATTTCAACCTGGTGCATCGATCTAGGGCTAATGTGTTGCATCGATCATTATCAAACGTGTTGCATCGACCTTGGTAAAACGTGGTGCATCTCTATTTGAATCGAGTTGAGTTGACGTTGAGTGCTTGTGCATTTTAAAATACTAGGTTTGATTGCAGTTGATGCATTTTCTCGTAAAATAGTAAGTTAACATCCAATTCAAATAAGTGTCAGATGTTATTGCTGTTATGGTGAGTTGAAGCTCTGAATCAATTTGTTTATTTATTACTATCACTCAAGACATTACCATTACTGTCATTATTTCCTCAACTTCAATATTTAATCATCTCGACAAAACTAATGCACATAATAATCTTGACACTATCCATTCCTCATATAAAATATAGATCAAAACTATAATTGAAAAATACATAATCCCAATCTTCCGATGATTTGGGAAGATCAGAGTTCTGAAAGTGTCCCACAGCATGTTCAATCAGTTTCATCATTGGCCCATTTGAAGATCTGAACATATAAGTCGTGGTATGTTTATAGATTTCAACCTGGTGCATCGATCTAGGGCTAACGTGTTGCATCGACCTTGTTACAACGTGGTGCATTTATTTTGGATTGAGTTGAGTTGACGTTGAGTGCTTGTGCATTTTATAATACCAGGTTTGATTGCAGTTGATGCATTTTTTCGTTGAATAGTTTGTTTATATCCATTTCAAATAATTGTCAGATGTTATTGCTGTTATGGTGAGTTGAAGCTCAGAATCAATCTGTTTTTTTTATTACTATCACTCATAGCAGTACCATTACTGTCATTATTTCCTCAACTTCAATCTCTAATCATCTCGACAAAACTAATGCACATAATAATCTTAATATTCTATCCATTGCTCATATAAAATATAGATCAAAAGTATAATTAAAAATATATAATAAGCTTCCGATGATTTGGGAAAATCAAAGTTCTGAAAGTGTCCCACAGCATGTTCAATTAGTTGCATTAATGGCCCATTTGAAGATCTGAACATATAAGTTGTGGTAACTACATATATTTCAACCTGGTGCATCGATCTAGGGCTAACGTATTGCATCGATCATTATCAAACGTGTTACATCGACCTTGGTAAAACGTGGTGCACCTCTTTTGGATTGAGTTAAGTTGACGTTGAATGCTTGTGCATTTTATAATACCAGGTTTGATTGCAGTTGATGCATTTTTTCGTTAAATAGTAAGTTTATGTCCATTTCAAATTAGTGTCAGATGTTATTGTTGTTATGGTGAGTTGAAGCTCAGAATCAATCTGTTTTTTTATTACTCACTCATAGCAGTATCATTACTGTCATTATTTCCCCAACGAGCCTGACATCATAATTTATTAAATCCTACAGTATATTATTCATGTAATGTTATTGAATGACACCGTTATTTTCTTGCTTATGCTTATTCCTTCTCATTAATTTGTCATTAATGATATTTAGGAACAATCATTTATATCCCTTGCTTTCCATTCATTGAAGGGGATCACTATTTTTGTCATTATAGTTTCATGTTCTGTAACTTAACATGTGGAAGCTCAATTTATGTCTCTTGGTAACTATCCTCGGAAGGGAATTAGTATTTCTGTAATAAATGTTCTAATGTTTTGTAACTGCATGAGGTTCACAATTCATCCATTGCCCACAGGGAATAAAGATTAAATATATAATTAAAACAATATAAAACACCAATATTCGGATGATGTAGGGATGATCAAAGTTCTGAGAGTGTCCCATAGCATATTCAATCAGTTTCATCATCGGCCCAGTTGAAGATCTGAACATATAGCTCGTGGCAACTACATAGATTTCAACCTGGTGCATCAATCTAGGGCTAACGTGTTGCATCGATCATCATCAAACGTGTTGCATCGACCTTGGTAAAACGTGGTGCATCTCTTTTGGATTGAGTTGAGTTAACGTTGAGTGCTTGTGCATTTTGTAATACCAAGTTTGATTGCAGTTGATGCATTCTCTCGTAAAATAGTAAGTTAACATCCATTTCAAATCAGTGTCAGATGTTATTGCTGCTATGGTGAGTTGGAGCTCAGAATCAATCTGTTTTTTATTACTATCACTCATGGCATCACCATTACTGTCATTATTTCCTCAACTTCAATCTCTAATCATCTCGACAAAATTAATGCACATAATAATCTTAACACTTTATCCATTGCTCATATAAAATATAGATCAAAAGTATAATTGAAAAATATATAATACCAATCTTCCGATGATTTGGGAAGATCATAGTTCTAAAAAGTGCCCCACAGCATGTTCAATCAGTTTCATCATCGGCCCATTTGAAGATCTGAACATATAACTCGTGGCAACTACATAGATTTCAACCTGGTGCATCGATCTAGGGCTAACGTGTTGCATCGATCATTATCAAACGTGTTGCATCGACCTTGGTAAAACGTGATGCATCTCTGTTAGATTGAGTTGAGTTGACGTTGATGCTTGTGCATTTTTATAATACCAGGTTTGATTGCAGTTATTGCATTTTTTCGTAAAATAGTAAGTTAACATCCATTTCAAATAAGTGTCAGATGTGATTGCCGTTATGGTGAGTTGAAGCTCAGAATCAATCTGTTTTTTTATTACTATCACTCATAGCAGTACCATTACTGTCATTATTTCCCCAACGACATCATAATTTATTAAATCCTTCAGTATATTATTCATGTAATGTTATTAACTGACACCGTTATTTTCTTGCTTATGCTTATTCCTTCTCATTAATTCGTCATTAATGGTATTTAGGAACAATCATTTATATCCCTTATATTCTTTGAAGGGGAACAGTATTTTTGGTCATTATAGTTACATGTTCTGTAACTGTAACATGTGGAAGCTCAATTTATGTCCCTTGTTAACTATCATCGGAAGGGGATTAGTATTTTCGTCATAAATGTTCTAATGTTCTATAACTGTATGAGGTCAAGCTCCACGTGTCTGGTATTGCCATGAGATTTACTGATAATGAGGCTTTCCGATTTGATCTTAATATCAAATAAATAAATTTTAATGATCTGCTTGTAGTAGATTGAGAGCTGAAAAAGAAAACTGATCTGTAAAGAATCATATAATTTATATTATTGAGACCTTTGCCAAACTTCTTGATTCCATGGTGGAAACCGTCTTGGCATTTATAAAATTAATATTAAACATTCATTTTGAGGTGTCCATGACTTCGTTCAACTCTTCAGAGTATTAACATCCATAATATCAGTCTTGTTAGAGTCTGCTAGATTTGGTGATTTATGAGTCGGTCATACTGTGTAAGAAAGACCTTGTAAAAAGTATGTTCTTGATTTTATCAAACAAATCTATTCACTTCTTAGACTTTCCAATTCAAAATTGATGCACTAGTACCATTAAGGTGTCTTGAAGAGAACTTCATCAAACTCATTCTGGCCATTTACAAATAAACCAAGGTTGCATTAGAGTACAGTGGTTTTGTTCTGCTGTATATGTTCTTCGTTCTAAGTTACGATTTGTCCAATAATTAAATTTCGAAATATATTCATACAAGGAATTTTTATTCCACGAAATGTTTTTCCTTCAGAACAAATAAGGAAAATTTTTCGGATTGATGACATTATTTAAAACAACAGGTATTAGCAAAACACTCTGAACACGCATAAAGGTCAACATTTATCGTTCAGTAATCATTCAATTGAAATTATCATCACAATCATAATATAGGAAAATCGAACTCCGATTATTTAATACATACAAGGAAACGAAGTAATCGAAAATACTGCCAACAGGAAAGTTACGTGACTGTATTTCGATTAGGATCAATTACCTAGAAATGTGTATTACGCTATCATGATCAATTACATGAAATGAACTAATTCGTATAGAACTTTTTATGTAATTCATCCACTTTGTTTTTGAATGATCGCTTTGTTATCTCACTATGTCTGAAATAATAGAATTTTGAGACTGATGACGTAACCGTCACTAGAACCTTTTAATTTTCAGGGTAGGTTCGGATTTCGAACACCATAATCAAATTTTTCAACTGGACTAATCTGACCAGGGATTGTGTATATATCGCTGTTGAAATTTTGCAGTTAGATTTAGAATAACATTTCCAAGCCTTTCACAGAATTTCATATACATTATACTGAATATAAATATTGTATGTCGATGTACAATAACGGTTTCAAGATGTACACAAAATTTCTTGACGATTGCGTCACTAAAACTATAGAAAATTCAAGCAAAAAATCGAAATAAATTGAATGTTCCTGCCAAATCCTAAAAGATCGTATCATCAGAACCTCTCATCATGATGACATCATAGTAAATTTTATGTAACATGTACCGGGTTTCAACTTTTCCACTAAAAGAGGTACAAGAAAATGTTTTCTACAAAAAGTTTCACGGAATCGACTAGTGTTTTTTAAAATGATTTCACAAAACGATTTATATACAGAGTGGGCCACATATTGATAGCAACTTCATTTTTTCAAATGGAACACCCTGTATATTTCTCTATATTTGAATAGCTCTTTTTCCCCTGATTTCAAATATATAACATATGTTTGGCCTATTTCTTTTAGTCTGAGTACCACAGTGTTTCAAATTTTAAGAACCACCTGGCATGCAAGCTGGCAGTTTTCAAGTGGTAGGCTGCGATAACTCAAAATGATCTTTTTTGATTTATCTCGTTAGCAATTCGACTATCTGTCATATCGTTGCCAACGAGATAACTCAAAAAAGATCATTTTGAGTTATCGCAGCCTACCACTTGAAAACTGATTACTGAGCATGCTAGGTGGTTCTTAAAATTTTAAACTCTGTGGTACTCAGAATAAGAGAGATAGGCCGAACATATGTTATATATTTGAAATCAGGGGAAAAAGAGCTAGTCAAATATAGAAAAATATACAGGGTATTCCATTTGAAAAAATGAAGTTGCTATCAATATGTTGCTCACTCTGTAAATATTTCGTTTTGTGAAATCATTTTGAAAAACACTAGTCGATTTTATGAAACTTTTGTAGAAAACATTTTTTTGTACCTCTTTTAGTAACAAAGTTAAAGGGGGGGTCAAATTATGGTGAAAAACCTGGTACTTTTTCAATGGATTCGGATTTTAATTGATGGAACTCCATTAGAGATAAAATAAAACAGATGGAATATCACCACGTGACTGCTCAGTTCAAAACGAAATTACAGATTATTCCTCTTACAACCACCGATTTTTATGTGTTTTTTAACATAGTTTCTTCAAACATTCATGTACAGTGAATGACAATTAGAAGAATTATAATTCTGTGAAAAAAATAATTGACCGTCGTACAGTGCCGCCCTCTACTTATATGCTTCGAAAAGAACATGAAGTGAATGTACAACTTCATACACCGTATGAAGTTTAGTCATTGCAGGAACGCCAGAGGGGAAATAAATCGGTACCTAATATTTGATTGATGGCGGAAAGCCACGTGGTGGTAATCCCTTTTAACACACAATGTCGTTTAGAGGTAAAACGACGCCTGTTTCTTGCATTTCTATTCCCCGCGCCACACTAACCCAAAATACGAACATCCTACGCGCAAGAAAACCCGGGCTCCTATTAAACTTCATAACAAAACTCGTTATTTCCCCTTTCGTGTCAAAATCCGCTGAAGACGTGTTTTAATTGCCGTGAAATATTTTGCTTATACGCCGTCACACGACTAGCGCTGCCTTCCTTTGATACCGGAGCAGGTTTTCGAGAGATAAATTACTACAAACTTCAATTCAGATTCTGGGGGTAACATGTTCGCTGTACCATTCTGCGTATACTCTCTCGTCTCAGTACTCAATAAGAGGAAATTGACATTTATTATTCTCTTGGTTTCGAGTGCACAAAAAACCCAAGACTGATGCGGCTTTTGTTTCGTGTACTACGCTTTTCCGAGCTTCAGATGAGGTTATCTCAAGAGGTTTCGGTTATGAGAAGATGATGAATGACGAAGGGAACTCGGAGTGAATGAAAAATCATACATAATGAAAGTATGAGCTATACTGAAATGATTTTTCCAGGCACCATCAATTTCAAATTTGTTTTTGGCCATATCGTTGTGTTTTTACCGTCTATCCAAACTGTCAAGCACTCTCCTCATTGCTTTCAATTTACTATGGATTCAAACGAATCTGATCGAATATTCAACTGGATAATTCTCACATTCACCTATAGAATATTGTGATGAAGACATGCAAGAAGGGTGGAGAAAACCAGATTGATCTATGAAGTTTGAAGGTCTATGGGACAGGTACATCTGAGGACTATGTAAATATGGTCCAATAGCTAAATATATCTATGGGTTAGGTTCACTCCAAACTCATGAATACGCTGGCAAACAATCATAACTGTAACTCATAAAGGTCATATGAGTGTATTTAATATGAATATCAAAATTATTCCATCATTGTGCAAGAACTTTTACTATATGATATGTCTTCCTGATATATACTTTTTGCCTGAAAAGACTAGAAATAGAAATTATAAGGAAAGATACGTACGCTCTGGAATTTTGGTATTTAAAATACAATTTTTCCTCATCAATGTCTAATAGTTCAAGAACCTTATTGAATTCACAACCTTGCAACTTGTATATTCTTACCGCTAACTTGCATTTCAGAACACCGTAGCCTAACTGAAAAGAAAGTTTCTCTGGTGAGATTTACAGAGATAGCAATCTCAAAAGGTCGTCATAGATCTTCTATATTACTCTTCTGTGAAATAAATATGCAAATCACCATGTACAATTAAAATAACGATTTCAGACAATTCGAATTTATCTGTCGATTAATGTTGGCTCTATTCCATTTATGATTAATTCCAGTTATAAGTTCAAATGAGTCTACTTGATGAGAGCCATCAAATATAAATATCTAAATTATGACATCAGTATGTCAAAACCTCCACTATCTATCTACCTATATCTTTTGCATGTATACTTTTTTGTCTATTTCTTTCTGATAATTTTGTAACTCTGTATTTCTTCGAGATAAGTATTTAGTATCGAGTATTTAGATTCAAAATAACAATTTTAAGCAACATGCTATATTTTCATCGCGTCATCAGAAACTGAGAAAGAAGAAGTAGGATATCGGACAAAAACTCAATATACCAGTGACAATAGATGCAACCAGGCTGAGATTTCGAGTGTAGTTGCAACAAAACAATTTCGAGCTTCTTACACTCGAACCATAGTAAATTGAAGAAAAAGTTGTAATTTTCAATTACTTCAATATTCTCGCAGAATTCCATGAAAATGCTTCCGACAGAACTCTTCATCTAGACTGGATAAATTAACCAGCAACATTAACATCAATCACATTTCATGAATATGTATTGTTGACTCCAAGGAATTCCTATGGATGAAGCTCTTAACGCCAAGTCAGGTGATTCCTCGAATTTTTCATCTTCAATACTCGCTGTTGAAGCAAAGACAAGAGCAGTGTTGTCACACGAATACCATGGGCTAAACTCCTATCATAAATTGAATAATGAAACCGAAATTCTCAAGGTTGCCATATCTTCCATCAGCCTCACCCATAAGATCCGAACCCACCCTTTGTGCTTTCCATTTTATCCAACCCCTTATTTCCAAACTCAATCTCAGTCTCAAATCGCTCCATTCTGGAGATAGTGAAAGCGAAACAATCAAGAATCGCGAATGAGACCCGCCTCATATCATCTCTGTCACAGTCAGGTGTTCCTCTGTAGGTAGGTAACTATGTGTCGGCAAAGAGAAACACAGCCTTGGCAACGCAGAAGGGGGTGGTGTAATTAAAATGTCTACTGGCAAGCTCCTCGTCAGTCCGATGAATTTATTGTCGGTACATTGTGTTGCAAATTTGTTCCGGTGTTATGGGTATTACTCTAAATCTCCCAGATATTTCACTTAGGAGTGATTTATTGGAAAATTCGCACATGACTGCCGGAAATATATTTCAACGAGATTGTTGTAATCGTAGGCGTCTTCGGCCGGTAGGAGAGATGTTTTCACATTCATAATTTTAGCAGGTTTTTTGACTTTAGGTTATTGCCTGAATAAAGTAGAAAAATTGTGTTACAGGGTATACTGCTCAGTGTGCAGGTATGATGTGGTCTGCGTTAGATTGTTATTAGCTTACTCATCAGGTAGGAAGGAAATATTAAGGTCACAAGTTTACCACTTATTTCTGGAAGTATTATTTCGATCGAGGACTTCTATTAACATTTTCTTGAAGACCTTGAATCTCCATTCTGTCAGTTTTGACACGGAAATCAAGGAAAATCTTTTAGCGATATCCTTGTTGATTTTTTTTTGCTTCTAGAGTTGAGTTTGAGTCATCATAGACTTTACATACAAAAGAAACATAGAAGAGTTTAATATGGATTTTTAAACTCGTATTTTACATCTGAAAGCATAATTTCATTTCAATCAAATCCCTAGTTATCCTATTCTAGTAAACATGAGCTCGCAAACGCTTCGCTTTCTAGGTGCAAGGTGTTAAAGTTTGATTTTTCGAAGTTTGTTCCTATGATATACTGAACTACAGGCTGATATTTCTTGTCAAACAGAGCCCGTTTTTTTCTTCAAGAACTTTTATTTGTGTCTGGTAGTTTTCTCCTATCTGCTATCAATTTCGAGGAGAAAATTCCAGACAACTTTCTAGAATTCCCGAGGAAAAACCAAATTTGTTCCTTCAAGGTAGAAAAACCCTGTATACTTCTTTCCGTAAAATAGCTCTCATCAATTTAAGTTTTAAAATACAAACCATTCATTCTAGGTTTACCTTAACATTGTTTGGATTAATGTCATTTCAGTTGACCAGAAAAAAAAGGAACTTGAAAAGTAATTGTTAGAAAATTTTGCAATTTCTAGTTATGTTCAAGGCTGTTTTTTTCATGTTTCCCTAAAACTGCTGTTGGCATTTTCAAAGGTGTCTCTTAGGTGGCCGCTTTACATCTGGAACACGCCTAGAAGGTCGAACTTCTAACTCTTTTGTTCTAATTCGGTATCATTTTTTACCGAACACAAATATAAGTAAAGTCCTACAAAGTTTTGGCGAACCCATAAACAACGGTTGGTATTCGAAGCCTTCAATGTAAAGAGAGCTTTTATAAAGCAATCCTCTCAAACAAACAGACTGGAAGAAGTATGGGTTCATTTCCATTCATCAACAGAAGAACAACCGTTGCAAACATTGTCAAATATCTCGAAGGCTCGCCCGTTCATCGTTCAAAGGAGACCTTGTGATGTTGATGAAGGAACCAAGCAATGCGATATTCCCGTAGGAGGCTGAATCTGCTCCGGTGACTCGTGCACCGTCGTATTTTCATCTGAAATATAATCCCTTTCGAAAATAATTCATCTGAAATCGCAAATGAGATTTCAAAGGGCATATAAGTGACCCCGTAGCGAGTTTGAAGTTCTTATTGCTTTTGGAACTGTAATCCCAATCCTAATTCCTTCCGAATGCCCATCCCTTGGAAGCTCATCCAGTTATAACTTTAATTAAAGTTCAGATTTGATGTTCCCGTGGAAATTTTCAGTTCTGGGGAAAAATTCTGGGATCGACCCTTGTGTTTGATTTGTTCGGAGGGGTGATTTACAAGATTATCGATTACGTTTGGGATGGGATGTTTTAAAAGAGTTATTAATTTGGCGAATTGAATGTGATATAAAATCTAAAAAAATGGTTTTTGAAGGAAAACAATTTTCGATAGCAATATTTAGACTCTGCTTCAACAACAACGGTAAAATGGAAGTCAAGAAACTACAGACGATGCTAAACGCTCTGATTGACCGAATTCAGCCATTGCTTCAGAAAACATGAATAAAATAGTTTTGAAGGATCGTCAATTGAAGTTGATGAGTAGGATAGCAGTGGACTTGGAGATTTAAGAAGACAGGGTCTTCACTATTTTGCTAGATCATTTGTCTATACTAAAGCTTTGCTCAAAATGAGTGGTGCGCTTGCTCAAGCTAATATAAAAAGCAACATAGCATCGTCAATTTCGAACGATGTTTGGAGCTGTTTGAGCAGAATATACAAGATTTTGCGTCGATCTGTGACAGAGGATGAAACATGGCTTCATCACGAGGTTCAAAAACAGCACCAGCTGAGTGGAAATCAGTCGGTTAAAGCCGTCCATAGCAACCAGAATCTCAACCTCAAGCTGAAAATGTAATGGCATCCGTATTTTAGGACGTGCATGATATATTGTTCATCAACTCTCTTGGGAAAGGTAAAACCATCAACAGTGAATAGTAGAGTTGAGAAGTAGTTGGAAAGACTGAATGCAAGATTATATACAAACTGACACTGAGGCACAAATATATAAAACTGTCAAAAGACCTATCATAGCATATACAGCAGACACCCTGCCAGATACAGCAACAACAAGAAGGGTCTTGAAGGTTCGATAAGTAAAGATCTTATGGAGAGTCGCTGGAAGAACTTTACTAGGCAGAGAATCAAGTGACAACATAAGTCGAATATGTAAAGTGCATAATATGGACTGGGAGCTAGATAGAAAGAAGGAGTCAAATGAGAATCAAATGGACCAACAATGAGAGGGGAAATAGCACTTAGGGAATTAATTGTTGGGAGTAGAAGGTAAGACCACGAAAGAGATAGAGCGGTAATCTTACCGTCAATCAGGACTAGGCAAGTTATGAAGAATGAAAATGCATTGGAAAATGAAAACAAAGAATGCAAAAATGAAAAAAAAGACTTCAAATTCGAAAGAAAAAAAATAATTTTTTTCACCAAAAAAAGCTCATTATCACAGATCGATGAAAACCAAGGTCTAATTTTGAGAATTGTGCTTGCAATTGCTTGACCACTGAACTCATTCTTCAGATCTGGCGTCCAGTGATTACTGGCTTTTTGTATACCTCAAAATAACTCTCCAAGTTAAGAAATGTGTCTCAAATGAAGAATTGATTGCCGAGGTTGAATCCAAGAATTCTACTGCGAAGTCACCGCTCTCCTCTACGGAGATGGACGGTGTATAAGACAGGGACCAAACCGACTATTCCATCAGTGTCCCCGGGAAGAAACGCCGCAATCCTCTGTGAGAGGGCGCTCCTAAAAAGTTGGTCGAGAACTCCTCGCCAAATTACCAATTTCGTCACCTAATGATGGCGCAGCATTCCCCCCCCCCCTATCTAATTCCACCCACTCACGAGTATCAGCCCATGAATTCATCATTCCGACGACTCTTCCAATCTCCATAAGAAATTGTAAAAATTACGCTGGGCGTAATTTCTTCGACCCGGGCGGGTCGACCGGAGTAAGTAAGAAGTGTTAAATTCAAATCAGTAGCGACATTTAGAGGAAAATTGGTTTCCGTAATTTCAACAGATAAATGTTAATGTCTACCACACCATTACAATGGCGCGGAAATGGGTTAGCGCGAGCGGTGAAATTTGATTTAGGGACCTGGGCCGCCATATTCTGCTGGAGTTCGAAGACGACCGAGGAATAGAGGAGGGCAGTGGCGTGTCGGAACATCGGGATGCAGGGAAGATGCTCCGCGTTTTTTAAGAATTTTCAAATTTTGTGGAAACCGTCATATGTTGCAACAGATTTAGTTAAATCTACAGATTTTTTTCGTTTGATGAGCTCTCAGATTCAGAATGACCTCAGAAAGCTTGATCATGTTTGCCGAAAGCTGTTTCATTCTTTTAAGCACCTGACTTTTTTTGTTCGATACACGTTCAAATATATTTCTTGTTCATAATAGCCTGGTAAAGAGATTTGCTCTCACTTCGTCTTTAATAGTATATTATTCAACGAGCGGTAATGTAGGTCATAACTCACGCAGATGATGTTTGCAGCACGAGCCGCAGCAGAGTGCTGTAATTCATCAAATGAGTTATGACCATTACCGCAAGTTGAATACTATACTTTATCTACGACTATATCAATAAATACTAAGAAAAAAATACAGACTTAGAATAAAGACAGAAGGAACGGGAAATAAACATAATGTGCTCGATCCCGTACAAGAGAGATGGAAACTTAGTGCTACCAATCACAATCGAACTAGTTTCGGCTAGCTCGAATCCAGTACAGAGTACAGACATAGAAATTTATTGAAAAACCTTAATAATTGCCTATATAAATGCATTAAAATATACCAAAAAATATTCCCTTTAAACGATTACTTAATGATCTTACTGCTACACCAATCTTGAAAATTTTTTTCAAACTTCCTTATATTTTTTCGGGCAATTAATCCTGTATGGTAACATTAGCTGTTTGTCTTTTGGAAATGTATACCTTTATAATATTTCATCTTCATGTTCCCTTTCGGCTAATCGAATAGAAGCAGAGAAGTATAGAAGCACAGATTCATATTTTCCGATTTATAATAGTGAGCTATAGTAGTGAGTTATTATACATCACGCTGTTTGTTAATAGATACTATTAATTGCTCAAAAGCAGTTGAATAATGAGTTTATAATTCAATAGGAGTAGATAAATTAATTTATATGAATTGATATTGATCAAATAAGTCGATATCAAGATTTTTCTTAATATACCTACTGATAGATCCTTTAGAGAGTTCACCATAACGATGTTAACCAAAGATGTATTCGCTTGTATCCTTGTTTCATCGTATTCAATTTATCCTGTAGTTCTAGTTGACACTTGTACAGTTCGTCCCTACTCATCTTGGTCACTACATATACAAGAGAATTTTGTGATCATTTGGATAGTATACAATTTATGTTCAAGAAATAAACTAACATTACAATGTCAAACATCGTACTGGGGCATTGTTATATTGAAGAAAATCAAAGAGCAGATGATATTGCGAAAAGAGCATCAAGCCTCCCTATGGACTTGGGATAGACCAATATAATGCAGCGGTCCAACAATGGGAATTAGACAATAGAATAACCCTTTGGGGAAAAACTGCTGTTTTTGCTTAGGCACTGAAATTTGTGGTGCATTCATCGACCTATAACAGAAAGCTCTTGAAGCTGCCACGAGCTGACCTGACAGGTAATGGTGGGACTGCTGACAGAACACTGTCGGTGCAAATACCTTTTGTACTGCATGGGTGAGTCAGAAGATCAGATTTGTAGGCCCTGTGGAAAGGAAGTAGAAGCAGCCAAACACATAGTGTGCAAATGTCCAGGGCTGACTAGTCTGAGAACCACTCACATGGTAAAGTCAGTTCTGGATACTCACGAAGTAATAGCCAAGGCTCCTAAGCCATATTATAATTATTAGTATATGAGATTTGCAGGCTATGTGGAAATGAGAAATAGATGAACATACTTTGTGCAATTGTCCGGGATTGATTGGTCTAAGAACCACTCACAAGTCAGTCCAGGATTCTTACGAGGTAGACAAGTCTTCTAAGTAAGTTGTCGGTTTCGTTAACAGTATCGACAGAAGGTCTATGTAGTCGCAGTTCCCGAAAGGGTAACTGAGATGCAGACTTGGAATCGAATGATAATAATGTCAAGCATAAGTTTGAGACAGTGGCAATCATACCAAAAAAGTTTGTTCAATTTAAATTCCATGAACCACCAAGATACTGATTGTCGTCATCTATTTGTTGAAACTATCTTTATTTGGATTGGAGAATCCTCTTACCTCTGACATACCTTTGAAATGAGGACCATGAATATTTTTTCGAATCATAGCTCATGATGCTGATGACAATCTTCTTTTCGAATTTTTCAGGGAAGATGCACTTCCCTAGCTTTTAAGACGAACCCGCCACTGTGGGAGAGAAATAGAGGAGGTTGGAGGGTTCGCCAGAGCTTGAATTTTAATTAGTACTTACTACGGGGTGAAGACGGGGGGAGAGAGGGCAGGATCAGGCGAAGAAGTGAACTTTGATCGGGTGTTGTGGCGGAACTAAGGCAGATTTATGGGCGAGACACTCCGCTGAAATCCTAAGGGATGGTCTATAATAGGCGCACACATGCTTCACGACGACTTGGGTAGGGACAGCGAAAGTTATCGATGTAAATTATTGTTCGATGGTCTAACCGCTTTTGCGGAATCGGCGGAGTTTGGGTCCTTTCTGATTTAATAATAACACTTCACGCAACGTAACTTGACTCGCATACTGATTGTTGTGACGTATAATCAGCTTTCGACTTAAATTCCAACCGAGACCCTTTTCAACCCACTTGTTCTACTATCGACGAGAATCTGGAGCTCCTAATCTTCAGATTTTGCTCTTAACTTGGTCTTTGATACGTACGTTTGGTTTCGTGTTGTTTCTCTGTATTTGAACACCAGAAAACTCTGTGAGAGATTTATATTGAAGGCTTTATTCGGAAAGACTTCTCTAAATGGATGAACTCCACTGGATATCAAGGTTTTCTGATATAAGAGAGTTATATTTCTTGCAACTGATGGAAGTAGTACAAAAAAAGGGAATTTGATAAATCATCAACATTCTACACGATATAAAATCATATTTTGCTAACAAAACGATTGAATAGAAAGGCTGGTTATTTTTGGCTCCTTAATTTTAGCTGATCTCGAGAAAGAACTCAAATATTAGTCATTTGAAAGAATGATAGAATATGGCTCCTGATCATCGACAAGCAGAAAATAAAAGATCTATGACAGATAATGACATGTTCCTGACTTACCTTCAGTGTTAAAGAGATATTCGTATTCCATCAGTTATATTATTGTATTCCATTTTGTCGTTCTTTTCCAATCTTTTCTCCTCCTGGAGAGATTGAAAACTGTCTATGTCCTCATGGACATGTTAGACTTATTCGTCTTCTCTTTCGGAATAAGCTTCAACCTCGGCAATCACTTATTCATTATAGCGAAATTTAAAGTCAGCATAGCAATTCTTAACCGTTGTTGTAGATGAAGCAGAATCTGCATACCTCTTATCGAGCCATGGCTTTGCTTGCTCAGTATTTTTCTCATCAAAAAGCAGTGTTTTATCAATACATGAAACTTTTTTTTATCAATGTTTCTTCTTCTTCTTCTCCTATCAGAACTTGAGGTTTGTTTATTGTGAAGGTTGCTCCAGTGGAGTGCGATTTCTTTGGATATAGAACTCCAGCTATCTTTCCATCATTTGGATGGTCTTCTTAATGGTCGTCCGCTTGCTGGTTTTTCGTCCAAAGCGATGTATGCCAATCTGGTTCATAGTTGTGGTCCATTCTTTCTTTGTGATCTCGCCAATAGCTTCTCTTCCTTTCCAACTCTACTTCACAAATAGATCTAATATCGCTGTTTCTCACTCTATCTCTTAATATCTTTCCTGCGATGATTGTAAGAGTTCATATCTCCGCTGTTCAAAGGATGTTTTTTGTTTTATTCGAGTTAGCTTGGATCTAACACAGAATTTATACATACGCCTTAACCATCTTGTGCTTGTTATCCCGAATAACATCTCTCAGACAGTCGAGGCTTTGATAACCTGTGATTTGATGTCTTCTATCGGATTTGTTATGGTTGGATAATTGCTCCTAAATAGCGGAGATTCATCTATTATACTCCTAGCCAAAAACTCATAGAATCTTATCGAGCAACAACTAATTTTTCTGATATTTCACGGCAGACTTTTTTCATCTTCAAGAAATCTCTTCGAGACTTGAGTTTGAGTTGATAAAAGGGTTGAAGGGTAGTGAAGAAGGTTCCAGTGATTATTTAGAAGGTGTATAAGCAAAACAAGAGAAAGTAGAATTTGATCAATACTAAAAGTGAAATAATAAAAACATATATTCTTCGATATGAGAATAATCCTTAAAACGAAAAAAAAACGCTCGATACTTGCAACAAGTTCAACACAAGTCAATCCATTATATCCAGAGTCTCAATTCCGTTTGTCGGTAAATATAAACCCGATTTTCCAATCACACAAAGAGCATAGTCGACATAAACGAACGCAGCGTAAGTAATCCCTTGTTTTGTATATAAAACCCCAACAATGCACACTCGTATATGAAGAAGAAAAAACACGATCCGCATTAAAATCGAAGATACGCTGATTCATTCGAATGTATCTCGTTAAATCCGAAATATCAGTTGTGTTGCATCTGATGCGATTCGAACCGGAGGAATGTTTTATACCAGATCACGGTTATTCACGTCTAGTTGTAAACTTTCAGTTGCTCTGATTCGATGAATGAAGTTTCGGGAAGTTGTCTATTCAGACTGAAAGGAGAGACTTGGGTTATATAGAATATTCAACACCCGTAGCTGCATTTTCCGTACAACTTTATTGTTCAGGTGGTTCGATAATATTCCATTGTTTCTCCAACAAAAAAAAAGGTTTTCGTACACTTGTTGGGAAATTATAAGATTACTCATTCATAAGAAGAAACCTCGAAAAAGTTGGGGGATTTTTCAACCGCGAATTAGGAACTTTAAAGCTTTAGTTTCTGGGAAGAGTAAAGCTATTTTCAGCCAATTTTTAACTCAATACTTACTTGGTATGCAAGGGTGTGCGATTAGCGCATGAATTAACGAACGCATAAAAGCTCGATGCTTTCCTTATTTTTGTCTGGAATTTCTTTTTCAATTTTTTGTTGTTCTGACGAAGCTATCAACAGAACATTTTTCACGCACTGTGTACTTACTACTCTTATGACTTTCCCAATAGGATTGATACTATTTAAAAGGAGAATTGAAAATGAAAATAATTGAATATATGAGAATTTAAAACATATCTCATGTTATTTGTATTCAGTAGGTCCTGCCATTATTGCCATTCAATCATGGAAATATACACGCTTTAACAGAGTTCATAGAAATGGGTGAATTGTTTCATCAAAATCAGTGAAGAATTCATGGATGACTTCATTCAGTTAATCAACTCAATATTCGGCATATTGTAGACGAAATTTTCGTCCGTAAATTTTTCTCAAATTACTCTCAATATTGATTTTGAAGTTTTTGAAGCGTGTTCATTTTCATGATGGCATTATCTACTGAACAAAGATGATATTGGAAATGTCAAAAAATAATATACAATGTTGCCATCTTAAACATTTTCAATAATACCGTTCGTTGGGTAAATCCTATGTACAGAATGATTGCTAATTACGGTACGAAACTTCAGAAGATGATTCGTTAGGATATTTTGAAAAAATAAACTTCCCACAAAAATATGTCTGGAAATACTTCGTTTCAAAGATATGTTTAATAAAAAAAAAAAATAACGGCAGGTAAGTATTCATAAATGATTTTAAACCGATTGGGTTGGAATTTGGAGAAGGTATTTGAAGTGATAATGCTTTAATTCAGGGATAACAGGATTGAGATTATTCGGTCCAGTGGCGTCTCAGTGAGCACAACAGCCAAGAATATCAATGAAATTGAACGCCACTGGATTTTGTGTGGGTTTTTGATTCTTTTAGAATTGAGCAACTGAAAATACAACTTTAATGTCCTGTGTTCTCTTCATATTAAACTTTGTTTTCAAGAAAAAAAAAATTGAAGAAACACCTGCTTTGGAGACGAAACATGATAAAGTGATTTTTTTTCTCAAAAACTAAGTAATGAAGAAACACAGGAGACCGAGAAGTATATGTAGTATTTTCAGTTTTTTAATCTAGAAAAAAAATTACGGAAAAAAATATTTACGACAATTTATGAATAATTTCGAACTTCAACCTGTATTTCGGATACGAAGCAGCTCCAGACATATGTTTTTAGGAACTTTTTTGAAATGACCTTACGGATCACTCTTTAGTTTCGTACCGTAGTTAAGAATCACCCAATGGACTAGTTTTCATTTTTTTGTTAAGGATTAATTCTAAAAATTTAAGTGAAATGAAACAAAAATGTGGAAGAATCATTGAAATATTTCTACAAATGAAAAAGTTATGGGACTTTGAAGTTGCGCTTGGAAGAATAATTTCATAGTACGTGTCGTGACGTCACACACTAGACGACTGGTATTCACAGAGTGCTTACGAATTCATTGGTGTACAATCACTTGTGCCGTTCGTGTCGTGTTTTGTTCGTTACAATATAGTTGAAATAACGTACTATATACATACATATAAATTACTTTTTTCTCTTTTTACTTTTTACTCCTCACATAAATATGTTTTGCCATTGATAGACTTCAACAACCAGTACTCAACTACAAACTGTTTATGAAACGTTTTTTAAATAAATCATCGTTATAATTTTAACCATGATGAAGCAAAATCAAAAGTAGATACCTAGGTACTTGAAAAGTTTAACTCTTTTTATTTCTGCACTGACATAAGATGGATTTGAAGAAAAAAACTCCATCACTGCGAATATATCTATTTTAGGCAAATTATCACTTTGTCCTTTCACGAAGCCTTCTTCCATTATGGTGACATAAAAACAAAACTCGAGTTAAAGCTACACTGTACAACTACAAACGGCGCGAGAGACTTGGCGCGGCTAAGTATTTAAACGTAATTTATGGTTTAGCGATCACAGGCAAGAGCCGTGACGTCACAGACCAAAGACGTTCCGCGCTAAAATACGTAAATTTAAATAATCTATTTCTCAGTCATTTATTGATGGATTGTCAAAATTTTTTCACTGATTAATCAGTTTTGCTCTATATTTCAATTCTGTCGAGTCAAATATAGTATTATCAACATCACTAAACTAGTCCATTATTGTTTTTCATGAACTATTTACTATGATTATGATCATAACTGATAATAGACTAGATAACAATGGATGGAAAATAATAAAATAGTTAAGACGAAAAAGTTGTCTATAAATATTGTTTATTGATATTTTCTTATTCATCACATAATTTATTCGTTACATGGTGACTCGGATTACTTCATTCTACAATGAAGGAAATAATAAGTTTATATTTCGGCATGATAGACATTTCTGCGAACTGACTCAACGCGAAAGCACCTCCTGATTTAGTATATCTCCACTTCCTTATCAGCGAAAACGCTACCTGAACGAAACAACAGTCTTGTTTCGAGTAAATCCTTCTTCTGCTGATTCCAGCGAAAACTACCCCCACAACGAAACTCCACCATTCCCGTCCGTTTCCCCCCATTCCTGAGGGATGATCCCCTATTCTTCCGCCTCAAAAGTTGACAAAAATGGCTTGATTTCGTCCCCGAATTTGCCGGCTCATCACAGCGCTAGAATATATTAAAACAGAGCCGGGAGGTTAGTTGGCGTATTCAGTTGGAGCAACGGAAAAAGTACAGGGAAAAATTAGGCAAGTTTTATCGAATGAGGGGGCTATCTGCCGTCGTTCGTTTGTCTTTTTTCCCACCCCGCATACCTTTTATGTTTTAATTGCGACGGCTCGCCTCAAAGCCGTTCTTGGCTAGTTTGCATTCAGCCTTCGTTCACTAATTGCAGTCATAGTAATAACCGAGCTCACTAAGTTGTGCAAACTTGAAAGAGACGGTGAAAGTTTCGGCACGTTTTGGGATTGTTGGAACGTATATATCTGGCGAGGTTAATTCACGGTGCATTTCGCTGTCTAATTCCTTGTTCTAGCCGTCGATTTGTTTCTTTTGTGTGATGGATTTACAGTAAGGGTGTGATCCAGCTGGTGTTTCAGGAGATGAAGGGTGTTTTTTTAGAGCTATAGAACTTTGAATTGCAATAAAACAACGATGGATTATTCGATTGACATGAATTTTATTTATCCGCAAGATAATCTTGTGGCATTACGTTTTAAATATGATTTCTGGCATATGACCGCCACGGCTGGCTCGGATGTAGTCCAATCTGGGCGTCCAGTTTTCGATGACTTTTTCCAACATTTGTGGCCGTATATCGGCAATAACACGGCGAATGTTGTCTTCCAAATGGTCAAGGGTTTGAAGCTTATCCGCATAGACCAATGACTTTACATAGCCCCACAGAAAGTAGACCAGCGGTGTTAAATCACAAGATCTTGGAGGCCAATTCACAGCTCCAAAACGTGAAATTAGGCCGTCCCCAAACGTGTCTTTCAATAAATCGATTGTGGCACGAGCTGTGTGACATGTTGCGCCGTCTTGTTGGAACCACAGCTCCTGGATATCATGGTTGTTCAATTCAGGAATGAAAAAGTTAGTAAACATGGCTCTATACCGATCGCCATTGACTGTAACGTTCTGGCCATCATCGTTTTTGAAGAAATACGGACCAATGATTCCACCAGCCCATAAAGCGCACCAAACAGTCAGTTTTTCTGGATGTAACGGTGTTTCGACATACACTTGAGGATTAGCTTCACTCCAAATGCGGCAGTTTTGTTTGTTGACGTAGCCATTCTACCAGAAGTGCGCTTCATCGCTAAACAAAATAAAATGGACGTAGTGCGCGATACGTGTTCCGCACAGAACCATTATAAAATTGCACTATTTGCAAGCGTTGATCAGGCGTGAGTCTATTCATGATGAATTACCAAACCAAACTTAGAATAAATCACTTGTTAGCTGTTGAATCGGTCGCTATCTTGAACAGTAATGCCAACTTAAACTTATATACCTCGAAAAAAAAACACACGTTATTTGGATTAGTTCTACATAGGTTGGTATGATATTTTTTGACTCTACTATGGATACCAGGACACTATGAAGTTGAAGGAAACGAAAAAGCCAATGAATATGCAAAAAATACATCGAGGTTAACGCCTGCTGGACCTAAGCCTTTCTGTGGGCTAGGAAAAAACAAATTTAAGGCAACGGTCCAGCAATGGGAGTTGAATAACAGGATAACGCACTGGACAAACACTCCTGGACTTACTCAGGCCAAAAAATTCGTAATGATTTCACCTACCTATGCCTGCCAGAAAGCTCTTGAAGCTGTCGCGAGCTGAGCTTTGGGTTATGGTGGGACTGCTGACGGGGAACTGTCGGTACAATGAGCAGATGAGATTTGCAGGCTTTGTGGATCAGAAACAGAAACAGCTGAACACATGGTATGCAAGTGTCAGATGGCTGTGTTGATTTATCAGCCTTAGGGGAATGAATTAATACTACCTACGGGGTAATGTGCATGGTGTTCCTGCTAGACATAGCAGAAACTTATGATGCCTCGATTCAGATCAGCCGTTTCAGCGATCATTTACTTGTAATGCAGTTCCAATTTTAATAGTATTCTGGATTTTTTCAAATTACAGTTCTCTATAAGAATTGAAAAAAAAGTTCCGTGAGCTACTGCGTTAGACTCTCTTCTTCTTAACCTTAGATTGTTGAATGAATGTCCTGGAGTGTTTGTTGCAATCCTACAAAAGTGTTCTGGTCCAACACATTGTGATGCCATATGTTTGTTCATTTTCCTTCAAAACAATTATATCTGTTCATCCAGAGCAGATTTGCTAGTAAACAGATGTTCTAAGGCGTTGAGTTACTTTCAGTTCAACATTATTTATCCACTATTCCTTCTGAATTCTTAAATGTCCAGTGCATGTTCATTTGAATTCACATACTAATAATAAGGAACTGAATATATAATGAAAACATTCCACTTGTACATGGTTGATTAGAAAGCAACAATTATCTCTCTTTGTTATTCGGTTGATCAAGCATTTAGAATAAATTTATTCGAATATCGAAATCTATTTGTTCATAAAATCTGATAATTGTATGATCAGGTTATTGATAACTATTCTTTTTGAACTTACGATATTTTCTTTTGTTTCAGGTAAGTTGAAGAAAATTGCTGAAGAAGTAAAAGGAAAGATCCAAAATTTCGAGATAGCAGTTGTCTCAATTTAATAATCATGGAAGAACCTCATCACATCAGGCATTTCAATTTGTAGTGCGAAAGGGTTTGGAGCAGCCAAGAATCTTGAAAAAAAACGTTGAATTGCAGTAGAAGGAAATTAATAGAATAACATTTCATTAGTAAAATGAGGTTTGAACCTACTCGTGGTTTGATGACACTGAATACAAATATGTGTAAGGTAATAACGTGAAATAATGAAATCCTAGTAATTTCATGCTTGTGAATAAGAAAAATGTTTCGGAAAGGGCTCAAAAAAACCATTTTTGACCCAATGAATAATCAATTTTATCATGATCGAAAAAGTGGTACTTAAAAACTGGAAATACCTAGAAATTCATGAGGCGTACTTTATTTCTGGAAAAGCTGAAATTCGTGATTGAGAAACCAAAAAGCAACATCTGGGTTTCTGGCATACCTATCCCTTTCAGATTATACAAAAAATCTTTCAATATGGAATCCATATCATTAGCAGTTGAAGCACTCATTAGTTCCAACTTATCATTTCCCAACAAATCAACGCCAAGAGATGAACCTAGGTGGATATGCATCGCACATGTTATCATGACAAAAGCAGACTGATAGATATTGATTCATCTTCATCAATGTAGATAGTTGACTGAATATGCACTCAGTGTTCAATCATGTCGTTATTCCCCAAAATTTCCGACAAGTGTTATATATGGAAGGTTGAATCTACCTCAATTACACCAGAACAGATATGTCTGATATATCTCCAGGATCTGCTCGGAATTGTCTAGCAAACAAGCGCATCTAATGAATCACGGGATATGATATATTCCATTTCATCGTCTGCTTCCTTCGCTTTCGAAGTTTGGAGGTTATACATGGTAATTTTGATGCACTAGTGATGTCTTCAAACCTTTCAGTTTGGAAATTATAGTATTTTGAAAATATTTTGAATTGAACCTTTATCAGCTAACAAAATATGAAGTTACAAGGTTTATGAACTTTATTTACATATAATATAGCATCGTCCGTCTCTCTTGTATTCACATTTAAAATCTCCTTCAAATAAATTCATTTATTTCAAATAGATTATGTTTTTCTAAAAAAACTTTCAATATATGAAAAACGAAATATCTCGAAAAATTTTTAAGCATGTAAAGCTTCTAACGAACTTGGATTCATTTATTCCATTCAATCTGAAAATTCGATGCAAATAAGGGTGTTCCATAAGAAGAAACATTTGTTTGGTCATTTATAATTTTGTGATAGGACATCCTGTGTATATCTAAGCTGTTTGAGAATATAGCTCTAATAGAGCCTGATGATACTTTGTAGAAATAAAATTTGAAATTTTCATTACTTAAACATAATAGAGCGTCGCATCAAAGGTGGAAGACCCTATATATTTAAATACAAATGTGGTCTCCCCTGTCTACCATAGTAAAACACATTTTTTTGGCAAAATTCGATTTTATTATTCAACTTAGTTGCCTTTGAAGGCACTACAGCGATTAAAGTGATCTTTCAACTTTTCGATACCATTTTTTAGTACTATTTGTCTTTCGCTTCAAAATAGGCCTCAGTTTCGGCAATTACTTCTTCATTGGCGCAAAATTCCTTTCCAGCCTTTTGAGTTCTGAGGACAGGACAAAGTCGCTGGGGTCCAGATCTGGCGAATACAGTGGATGCGAAAGCAATTTGAAGCTCAATTCATGCAATTTTGCCTTTGTTTTCATTGATGTGTGACACGGCGCATTGTCTGAATGGAACAGCACCCTTCTTTCTTCCATATGGGGCCGTTTTTTAACGATTTCATCCTTTAAACGATCCAATAACGCTCTATAATAATCGCTGTTGATAGTCTGGCCCTTTTGGAGGTAATCAATGTTTATTTTAGCTTTCGCATCCCAGAATAATGATGCCATAACCTTGCCAATTGACTGTATTGTTTTTCCTCGCTTTGGATTCGGTTCATCGTGTGCAGTCCACTCAGCTGACTGTCGATTGGACTCCGGAGTGAAATGATGGAGCCATGTTTCATCCATTGTCACATATCGACGCAAAATTTCAGGTTATTTGCACTTAAACAGCTTCAAACACTGTTCAGAATCAGTAACACGTTGTTGCTTTTGATCGATTGAGAGCTCGCGCGGCACTCATTTTGTACACAGCTTTCTCATTTACAAATATTCTTGAATGATATGATGTACACTTTCCGATGATATCTTCACAATGTCTGCTATCTCGATCAACTTCACTTTACGGTCATTCAAAATTATTTTGTGAACTTTTTTGATTTTGTCTTGGGTGCTCATTTCACCACTTTCAAACTCAGTATACCAATAAATGATAGTTGATTTTCCTGGTGCAGACCCCGGAAATTCTTCATCAAGCCAAGATTTCGCTTCAACTGTATTTTTTCCCTTCAAACAGCAATATTTTATCAGCACAATAAATTCTTTTTTCCCATTTTTTTTTCAAATAACAAAAGTAGCTACTCTCTCAACGCAATATCGCACAAACAAATGGTCGGACTGCTGTCAAATTTTGACACTTATCGTTTGAAGGTTGGTACTAACTAAAACTGATATATTGGAGAATCATCTCCCATTGATGTACTGATGTACTGATTGTAATCCATTGAAAAAACGTTACAAAAATTCGAAGAAATATGAAAATATTGCTATAATGATTTAATTCAGAGTTCAATTGATAAATTTATTCGCAAAATAGTCAAATCGGAAAAAGCCACATGTTTCTCCTTCCATTTTCACCCCACCCTAAAACCATCAACTCCTATCAGTAGGACCCAACGTTATTGTCTCGATTCGTTTAACAGACCCCGGATATCGAAAAATCACCGTTATAACAACCGTTATTCCGTCGAAAATCACCATAAAATTTCCGTTCTCCCAAATTCCTCATCTCGTTAACGGCCCGAAGATCAGGAATAAATCTAACCAGACCCCAAACTCATTTTTCTCCTCGGTCTTGCCAAGTACGAAACACGCTCTCCGGGATCAATGGAAAGTGTGAAAGTTGCCGAACTGTTGAAGTTGTAGAAAATTATAGGCCCGTATAATCCGAAAACGGAACATTCGATTCGATTGCGAGAGCGTTCCGAAAGCCCGGAATTCCAATACTTCCCCCTCAACTTCGGGCTCCATCATATAGAGGAGGCTATAATTGCTTTGTTTGTGCACTCAGATTATTTTCTTTGATACTTTCGCGTCGGATGTACTTTCATCGGCCGAAGTTTGGGTGAAACTCATTTATGTTTGATTGACTGAGGAATATTCTTTGGAAGATCGTCGTATTTTAGTTGAATAGCCCTGATTTCTCTATGAAATCAATAACGATCCCGTAGAGGGGTGGAATATAACTATTACGTTAGTTTCATCGGAAAATTCGATCGATTTGACTGGTTATTTTATCGTTTGATTGTGGGCAAAGAACTGCTTCTTGAATATTTTCATGGTGAATATCTATAGTAACTGACAAAGAAACTGCAAACCTATAAGGAGCTGTTTGAATTTCAATTTCTTTTGGTGAAACATAGATAGTATAGTAAGGAGTAAACGATTCAATTTGGAGAAAGAAATCATGAAGGGTTTTTCATATGAACAATTTTTGTTACTTAAATATTCTAGTCGTTTTTGCAAGTTTTTTGAATTACACAGCAAACCAGCTGTTCGAGGAGATCCAAAGTCGATGTTTAGTAATTGTGAAAAAGCCTAGAGCACGTGTACGCGGAATTTGTCGCCAGCTAAGTCAATTTGAAAGAGGTCGAATTATTGGTCTACGGGATGCAGGGTTGTCATTTCGAGAAATCGCTAACCGTACGAACAGAAATCCTACTACTGGTCTGAGATGTTGTCAAGCGTCGTTTGATAATACCCAAAATTGAAGAAGAGTAGGAACCGGACATCGAATAGGCACAAATGAAGTTCAAGATCGACAAATGGCTATTCGAGACCGATTTGCGACAACTCAATCTTTGGCTGATGAGTGGTTAGAAGAACAAGACCAACCTGTAACTTTCCGAATGGTTAACCGCCGGATACGGTCTTTTGGACTGCAGCATTATCGACCCCATCTTGTGTTACCTCTGACGGTTGAGCATCGATGCCAACAATTTCAGTGGTGAAGAGAACGTCAACATTGGAATGTGGAATGACATCAGGTCGTCTTTTCTGATGAATTTCGATTCTCCCTTGTTGACCATGATGGCCGAAGAAGGGTTAGACGACGTCGAGGAGAAAGACGTGAACCTCAGTTTGATGTTGAGCGTCATGTACACCGGACAGTAGCCGTTATGGTATGGGGTGCTATTGCACATGCAAGTAGGTCACCTTTATTCTTTATTCAAGGTAATATGACAGCGCTGCGTTACCTTCAAGAAATAGTGGAGCCATATGTCCTCCCTTACCTTAACCGGCTCGAGAATCCAATATTTCAGCAAGATAATGCCCGACCTCATGTTGCCAGAGTTAGTTTAAACTTTTTCGGAGCATTCCATGTGAATCTTTTGCCATGGTCGCCAGATCCCCTGATCTTCCGCCCATAGAGCATGTTTGGGACATCATAGGTAGGAGGCTAGGAAATTTACGCCAGTCCTCACGGACTTTGACGGCTCTGAGACATAAAGTACAGAAGAAATGAGCCATCTTATTGAATCAATGCCGAGACGTGTTGGGGAGTGTATAGATAATCGCGGTGAACAAACACATTATTAACAAATTTATTAACAAAAATTGTAAACCTTTCGTTTTTTCCTCCAAATTTCAATCATTTACTCCTTGCTATACTATCTATGTTTTACAAAAAAAAAAATTAAATTGAAAAAGCTTCTTCTGAGTGTAACAGTTTTTTTTGTCAGTTAGTATATAATCATTTCTCCGTAAATTCAATTTACATCAAATAAAATCCGAGTCAATGGAATAGCACAACATCACTCAGCCAATTCTCAACACATCAACCCACCACAAAACACGAAATCGTAAAAGTTCCCAGTACTCAAAAATTAATATATCCTCTTCCGCTCATCCTCATTTATAATTCACCTGAACGAAATCATAATAATGGTCGACGATTCATTTCATCGAACCCCCCTCCTCCCACGGGGGTGGCACGATGAACCCCCGTACAAATTGAAAAATTCTAACATGAAACGTATTCAGGGAAATATGCTTTCGCGGAAAAGGGATCGGAAAGGGAAAATAAAATATTAAATAAGCGAAGTGGACTCCAGAGATTCCCGAAGACATTTTCGGCATTTTACCATCCCAGTCGTATAGAATTTAGGGAATGCGAGATATGAAAGTTAAAAATAAATTTTCGTGATAGATTTTATTATCCGGGCACGCTCACAAAGGGAGGATACGGCACAGAGGTACATATTTCAAAAAAAAAAAGAACCGGCCGTATCTATGTAATGGAAACCTTCCTATTCTTGAGCTGACCTTTGACATTCGACAACAGGATGATAAGGGAAAATGAATGCATTGTTTTCTTTTATATCTTTCCTCGGGCCTATCTCGCTTTTCATTCATCTTTTATTGCGCTGTTATCTATATATTTCTTTGCGTATGTAAATTCGCGGGGGGGATTTTTCTGTTTTCATTTATGGCATGGGCGGAGATGAAAATAGATACTCGGGAAGAATTATTTCGAGATTTGTCAGTCGTTATCGTCCATCAGAAAAAAGTATTTGAATATCTTAGCTACAACTGTCACGCAGTGATTATGATTTGACACTCATCTTAATGTCATAATAACCTTACTGCACTAGTGTGGTAATGATATCCAATAGAATCAAACTCATTGTGGACATTTAAAATTAAATACATTACGAATACGATTATATGAAAACTCATTCATTGTAAACACGAACAACAAAATCCTTACTGTTAGATGACTTAATGCCAGATTCTGACATGCTGGTTAATGGTTATGCTGTGGAAATAAACGTACTTTGTGTTTATTGTTGGATTAATATTTTTGATGTACAGGCAATATTCTCCACTGTCGAAAAGACAACAATGTTAGTTCCTGGAATTGTCATAGCCTTTCGTTTTTTGTTTTCACTAGAAGTTTGAATGTAGCTTTCCGTAAACAAATTAGATTTCCAGCCACCATGTCCTCTCACAGTTGAAATATTAGCTTTGATATTCGTTTGGACTAGACAAATGGAGAAACTGTCCAAAACGTCTTGAAACACAGCCTAAAGTAGTAGTAGTAGAAAAATTCTCAACACAAATTTGTCTTGGTGGTTGAGATTATGATTCGAAGGCATATCTCAACGTCTTTTACATTTTCTACTTCTAGATTTGCGATTTATTTTAGTATACACAATCCCACTAGGCCAATACTCGAAATAACTTAAAAAAAAATCATTGTATTGAATATTTTTAAGCTCTCAAAAATTTCATTGTTCACTTTCATATTACATTTCCATGGTGGCATGGTATTATCTATCTGTGGAATTTTGTGAGTGGAAAAGAATATTAAATCTTCCTCTCTCCTTAGCTATGGAAATCCCCCTGTTTGCTAGGACTTGGCTTGCATTCAGTTGATTAGGAAAACCCACTTTGTCGCCATCTCTTCGGTGGGCGTCCAGGTTTTCCATTGGGTCGATCATGTTTGCAGATGTATGCAATTCTTTCTGACGCCATCCTATCAACATGATCTCTCCATTATCTCCTCTTTTGCCTACTCCACTTGACAACATCTCTTAATGTTTCCCCCGAAATTCTCCTCAAGAATCAAGATCTTCAGTTATTTGTGCTGCCTTAATAGCTTGTTTTTGGATATCTGTAGCTAGTGATTTCCACTCCGAAATATTTGAAGCTTATTGTCTGTTGATTGACATGGCCTTCCAGTTCTAGTTTCCATCGAACCGGTTCTTTACTTATCACCATGTATTTAGTTTTGTCACTAGATAGCTCCATGTTGTGTTGTTTGCTGACAATACTGAACAGATGTGATATCCTCTGCAAATCAGATTGAATGAAGACTTTTATTTCCATGGGAATTCAATTCTCAAGGCAATATTATATGGCATCAACTCTTCATTCACCACATAATATTATTTGAGCAATATCAACTGAGCAAATCACTGAAAGGATTGTAGGTTATCGAACGAACATCGAGCAATACGGTCAACATAATAACATTCACCCTGAATGGGAAATCCTTCAAAATCCCGATAACACAACTCGTTCCGTACGAACAGCGCCCAGACGTTCACTTGAAAATTCAGGACGCTAAGCGATATTTTCGAATTTTGCATTCGCGCCCTCTCGATAGCAATATAGATGCATGCACGTACATGAACTTCTTCCGGAATACGTCACAAGGCGTCAGAGTCAGAAACGTTGGACACATTTCCCATTTGTCCTACATCAAATGTTGCGCTTGGTTGGCCATGTTCGCGGCAGGGGAGTAGAAGTGGGGGGGAGGGCGGAAGAGAAGGATGCGAATTCGGAGAAAATAACATGCTATCTGCTGGATCCCGGAGATTTCTACCCGTTTGAACTCACGGGATCCGTTTGAAGTCGGATCAATCTATTTTGCTTTTTGCGCCGAATATTATCTCGATATTTCTGGAGATATGGAATAGTATTTAACCAGATACGTGGCGCAGATTTTATTCTGTTTACATGGGCGAACTGTTCGAAATGGGGATCGGATATCCTTTGATGTTCGGGGGATTTGGGTCGTTGAGGAATATATCGCGGGATTCGGGAATTACTGGAATATCGGGGATTTGCATCTGACGGTGATCTCGGTTTTCTTTACACCATTTGCGAATGGCCCGGTTGATGAATAAGCCGATGGGAGCTTATGGTGGAGATGCCGGGATATTGGGTGGAAATATCTCATTCTCTGAATTCGTGATATGTGTTTTGTACGCTATTCTCCGAACACTCTTTACAAAGCAATTTAATTTTTTTTGTTTGAGACTACGAGTGTTATCATGTTTTCATTTATCATGTTGTTGTATTAAAATATATTGACGTGGACGACGTTTATTCTAAACAAGAAAAGTTTCCTGGCCGTTATATTTTTCGAAGAGGTGATCACAATTGCCCATCAAGATCTTGTAATTTAACACCTTTGGAAAAAATTTTTGCGGTCACGATTTTTGGGGTGCAAATGCTCCAAAATCCACAATCGAGTCAAGAAATCTGATATGGAATACGTGGAGTTATCGCAGATATGCAACCGCAAATGTGCGGATTGATCATGGAAATTTCCATGAAAAGGATATGGTGCTTCAACCGTAGCCTTGGCAATCATTTGGCTGATTTCGTTTTCTATCGTTAATGGCATGCCTTCCTCTTTACAATTTTTTAACCATCCATTGATTTTTAATGAAAAATAATTGTTTCTCTCTTGTTTGAGACCGATTAGGTTTTAGAGATGAGATTTCGTACTAAAAAAACTTTTCTGACAGTTTTGTGATTAGTTGCCCAGTTCAGTTTGACCGCGAGTCAAAGATGGACACTACCAACGAGAAAATACGCTATATTTGACAGGTTTTTCCGTGATAGAGACGAAAATGTAAGTCAAGTGGCTGAAAAGGTAGATAGTGTTTATGGTCCTGATACTTCAACAGTCAATCATTAGCAATTTTGGTTTCGTCGATTCCACTCCGGTGATTTCGATGTCAAAGATGCACCACGCACTGAAAGGCCAATTGTCGAAAATGTCGATAAAATCAAGAACATTGTCGAGTCCGACCGTCATGTAAACAATGTTTATAGTGCTCAAGAGTTTACAATTGTACAAAATTCGTTTTGCATGAGCCTGGTTTAAAAAATGAACTTGATGTTTGGGTACCACACGAGTTAACGCAAAAAAACCTCAAGGGCCGAATGTCAATTTGCAAATTGCTACTAGATCACAACAAAATCGACTTATTTTTGAAACGGTTCTTGACTAGTGATGAAACGTGGATAACTTACGACAACGTCAAGTGAAAACGGTCGTGGTCGAAACTCGGTGAGTTTGCGGAAACGGTGGCCAAGCAAGGATTGACGGCCATAAGTGTTTTGCTGTGTGTTTGGTAGGATTGGCAGCGAATTATCCACCATGGTCTGCTCCTCTAAGGCGCAACCATTATTCATACCTTATTTATACATAAGATATTATTGGGTCACCATAATCAAAATTTGCAATTCTATCATCCACCTTCTATCAGAATTTTCAGAAAAAATGTATGAGGTCACCTGAAAATATTTCTACAACGATCGGGAATGTTTGAAATAACCCAGAGCATCTTATTTCTTGCTGATCAGCGAAAGATGACTTGGTGCTCCACAGTTACGTTTGATTTCACGGTGAAAAACCGGAAAAAGCGAAACACCGAATCCAACTCGAATTCCAGGTCACCGAAGACTAATGATGATATATTTTAGCCCCGAATTAATAGCCGAACCTGACGCGTTAATGCAGAGGAATTTAATTTTGTTCCATTAAATGACGTCCGAGTAGAGACATATGTATATTTTAGCCCGCTTATTACAATTTTATGCGCCTCACAGCTCGCAAGTTTATCAGTGTCATAATGTGTGCGAACGGAAATGGAAACAGACCAAACCGACAAAGATTAACCCCGGCATTCAAGGGGTTTCAGACCCTACGCTAATTATTGTTCAAGTTTTCTGAGGTACTTAAGCTCTCCGAAGGTTATGAATAATGAACTCCGCAGTGTCACATAAAAAGGACATATTTATGCTCGGAATGAAATTGTTACCATATCACCATTCATGGCGGGGAGATTTAGAAATTCGTTCGGCTCTTTAGATCATAGCTTTTTCCTCTTTGGCTGATTATTTGATAAGGATTTAAGTACGTTTGATGAACTGGAGGATTTTATAATAAAATCTTCAATTTTTTAACATATGTCACAAAATTTTGCCCGACGTCATAGTCGAAACCATTAAAATTATCTCATTTTCTCGATGACTGTACAATCCTTCGTAGGTCTTTGATTTAATTCTCTGAAACAACTTCCAAAACCTGATGAGCAAAATTTCCATCCATAAGAGTGATCAAATTGCCACGCGGTAACTTGTGTTCTGTTTCGAGCAATGAAAGTGACCAAATCGACATATATCACGTCTAGGCAATCAATTCGCATACTGGAATCTATTCAGGACTGGTAAGATAAAATTCCCTGACACCAAATGAATTACTAGACACTTCGACAACCCTTTTATAATCGAAATATTCTGGCTTCCTCCAAGTGACTACTACCTCAGTTGAAGGGAAGTTTTGACTATCATTCCAGTCCTGAGTTCATGGTACATTGCTTTTTGAAAATAAGTATAACTTTTCTTTGGCCATACCTACACGTAAATAATATTTCGCTTCAAATGTTGCTACACCAGTTCCAAGTTTATTATGACGGCGGCCAAGTTTACATAGATGATCAGCTGGTTAACCAGGGCATACATAGAGCTTGAAGATTTGGTTTGGAGTGGAAGTTAGACCTTTTAGTAGGCGTACAGTATTTTTTCATCACGCATAATAATAGGTCTTCCTACTTCTCTGAATCATTGTCCAGCTATATGACGTGAAATTGTAATAGAAAACTTGTAGAGCTTGTTTTCTGAAGCAGTGCTCTGAAGTAAGCCTTAGTTGACTTGTTGGTCGTCTGTCTGACTTGCTATGTCCGTACCTCATACTCGCCTTTCATCCATTTCAGTAAAACCATTACAAGGTTCAATTTTCTGGGATAACCCAACACAATCATGGAAAAGATATGTAGCATTTAGAGTTCATAATAATTTCAATATAATTTTATTGAAAATATTTGTTAGTCATCTCATAACTTCCAACAATTATTCATTTAAACACGCTAGGATCCTATTAAATCATTTCATTTCTTCCTCTTAATTTAGATCATCCCCAAAGTTACCTTGAATGGACACAATTGAGGAACTTTAACTCGCATAATAAGTACTCTTTCGTTATATAGGATTGTCCAACAGAATAACTGGCTACAGAGAATAAAGTGATTTTGGAATGGGTGCCAGGTTATAGTCGTATTGAAAACAGGCACCTCAGCGCAGCAGCTCTCTATCTGGAGAACAGGAAACAAGACAGTGGCACCTTCTGTAGTGCATAGGCCTTTTCTGCAGAACATGCAAATCTTACAATCGAAACAACCGAGTAATGTGGATGTCCTTAACTGACCAACCTGAGTAGCACATTTCTGGACAAGTTGATATTGAATATTAACAGAGTAATAATGCTCTCAATATAGTGATTCGACAGAGTTTAGAAGAAGGACTGGTAGCACTTCTCAAAGGCTACTTGCTAGCCATGAAGATATGAAAGATGATCAACATTTCAATGAGATATATTGTTTTCAAAAACCAAAAAAAACCAATATTAATCCAATTAATTGAAAAAAATGCATTGAATATTGGACAGGCAAGTATAAAACCATGACCAAACTTTCTATCCACCCTCTCTCTATCGAAATCATCATGTCGACTCCCCTGCAACTGTGGTAGCGCAATGAATCAAGCACGCGAATCTTCAGATATTGAAAGAGTTCAACAGTCCCTTCTGCGATGTTTCAATGCCCCATTTAATCAACAAGTAGCGTTTTGCGTCGGCTTCGGAAAAAGAAATATGGCCTTCCCGAACGTCTAGAGAAATTTCGCAGGGCGTTGATGATAAATGTTTTCAGAACTGAGTTACCCCCATTTAAGTGGTTTTCTGATTATTGCAGTCATGAGAGTGATAAAATTTATTCGTTTCACCCCGGGCTGTATTACCGCGATATTTCTCCTTAATTTTTCTCCAAGAAGAATATTCCTATTGTGTTTCGACGCCGTTGAAGCTGAAGAAGTTTTCCCTATGGTGCGATTTTAGAATTCGTATATATATTTTTTTTTGGAGCTTCGTCTGTTGAACTTCGATAGTAGGGTGGATTGTTGGTTCGTATTGAGTTGTGAATAAGTAGTTGTTTGGTTTTGTGAATATTTTTTTTTCATTGAAAATGATGAAATCGTTCGAGGAAAAAAAATTTCTACTTCCCCTGAAATATTCACAATTAACGTTTTGGAAGGTATAGAATCGAAACATCGCTTTCGTACCAAACTTTTCTTGTGAACTAAAAAAACTATTCACATGAAATTTGATACAAAAAGGATTCGAAAAAAAAATTAATCACTCCTTGTTACACTCAAATATGCATTAAATTGCTTTCAAAGATGGTGGTATCAAAGCAGATGTTGTTACTGCAGCTAGTTGTACAATTTCTGTAGTATCACAACTAAAGCTCTCCATTTTCATCCATCTGAAAACAAATGAATAGTTGTGTGTATGAAATGAGCCTACCCAGAGGTGATAATGAAAAACAAGTAGTGTTTGTGTAAACACTGAGTTCTTCACTGGATGGTGTCACTTACGGGTGATTTCGATTATATTATTGCTAAGAGAAATCAAAGGCCAAATTCAGGAAAGCTCAGAGAGAACAAGCCATCAAGGCTGCCAAAGAGCAGAAGAAGAGCCAAAGGCTACCAAGCAAGTTGCTGCTCCTCTTGAAAACAAGGCTGCACCCAAACAGAAAGCAGCCAAGAATATAGCAAAGGCTGCATCACGTGTTGAAGGCAAACGTTAATTTGAGATCCTCACTAAAATATTACTAATCTGAGAAATTACATTTGATTGAAGAAAAAGATATGATAAGGTATATTATTCTTTCTTCATTAATACATTAGGTATTGTTTTATGACGTTAATGTGCGAATAGCAAAAGTGTGATACATACACTATTCATATATTAGTTGTAGATCAAATGTCATTCAGTTTATTTGAAATCTATCTAGATATAAAGGGTGTTTTTTTTAGAACTATAGAACTTTGAATTGCAATAAAACAACGATGGATTATTCGATTGACATGAATTTTATTTATCTGCAAGATAATCTTGTGGCATTACATTTTGAATATGATTTCTGGCATATGACCGCCACGGCTGGCTCGGATGTAGTCCAATCTGGACGTCCAATTTTGGATGACTTTTTCCAACATTTGTGACCGTATATCGGCTATAACACGGCGAATTATGTCTTCCAAATGGTCGAGGGTTTGTGGCTTATCGGCATAGATCAATGACTTTGCATAGTCCCACACAAAGTAGTCTAGCGGTGTTAAATCACAAGATGTTGGAGGCCAATACACGGGTCCAAAACGTGAAATTAGGCGGTCACCAAACGTGTCTTTCAATAAATCGATTGTGGCACGAGCTGTGTGACATGTTGCGCCGTCTTGTTGGAACCACAGCTCCTGGACATCATGGTTGTTCAATGCAGGAATGAAAAAGTTAGTAATCATGGCTCTATACTGATCACCATTGACTGTAACGTTCTGGCCATCATCGTTTTTGAAAAAGTAAGGACCAATGATTCCACCAGCCCATAAAGTGCACCAAACAGTCAGTTTTTCTGGATGTAACGGTGTTTCGACATACACTTGAGGATGAGCTTCATTCCAAATGCGGCAGTTTTGTTTGTTGACGTTGCCATTCAATCAGAAGTGCGCTTCATCGCTAATGGACGTAGTTCGCGATTCGTATTCCGCACAGAAATTATTTTCGAAATGAAATTGCACTATTTGCAAGCGTTCTTTAGGCGTGAGTCTATTGATGATGAATTGCCAAACCAAACTGAGAATAAATCATTTGACAGCTGTTAAATCGGTTGCCATCTTGAATAGTAATGTCATTTTAAAGTTATATACCTCGAAAAAAAAACCCTATATATTCAGTTATATGGAAGACCCGAAATGTTCAAATCCCTCTACAGTCAAAATATTCCATGTAAAGCTCCCTATGGACTAGGTTACGGTAATATTCATCAGGGTGAAATTATTTTATGTCCACCCAACCCCTTCCTCGAACACTTAATGAGGAACGTAACATCAAAAGCACCACGTAAAAATAAACTTTAAGATGAGCTACATCTTTCGGGTAATTTATAAACCAAGCTGAGATTTTATCGTCAACCAATAAAACCACAGAGGCGTTAAGTAATTAACAGAGGAAATGAAAGTGGAGATGGTGGCAGAGAAGACAATCAGATAATTCACACAATTTCTTCTTCACAAAGGATTCGAATGTCTCGGAAACTTGGGAGACGACAGAGATCCATAATTTTTTCTGTAGTCCACTCCTCGTTGAAGAACTTTACCCAGCAGCATGAATGAATGATTTTTAATGAGCATCATCTTGGGAATGGGAAGAAAGGGGATTTTTGGAAACTATAACTAGGATGAACTGCTATTTGCTATGAAAAACATCAAAACATGATGGACGAAATATGAAATAGTATATTCTAAAACAAGTTGCAGAATAGGCTCCTATCTCAACACGAATACGCTCCTTCCTCGCTCGTTTTAGAACGCATGAGTGTTAGAATTGCCTTCTGCAACGAGTATTAGACGATATTTTCTCTATTTCGGTCAAGTTTTATGAAATATTGTCGAAATTCAATGAAAAATTCCGATTCAACATTCTAGTGGCATTTGTATTGTATCTTGTCAGTTGGTATGACTATTACGAAAATTGACATATAACGGTATTTGAATTTGAATAACACGTGGCGAATTTTGAAATAATTTATAATCATGCATTAAATTCTTGAATTGTGTCTGACAAAATCGATTTAACATCAACAGAATTAAGAGGAATTGCGAATAATGTTGCAAATCATTTCACTATATCAAATAGTATATTCTAAAACAAGTTGCAGAATGAGCTCCTATTCCAACACGAATGCGAAATTCGAAAACGAGCGACGAAGGAGCTAGTTTTCGAATTTTGAAATAATTTATAATTACGCATTGAATTCGTGAATTATGACTGATGAAATCGATTCAACACCAACAGAATTAAGATAAATTGAAATAATGTCGCAAATCATTTCACTTAATCCAAATTATATTATATTGACAATAATTGACGTTTGTTGAATTTTGATAGGATTGGAAGTCTGACGTCTGTGTAGACAACCGCAAAACGGAAAATATAACTGAAAACAATGCTGTAATTAGTTAATTACAGCACTATTTTTAGAATTGTAATGAACTCATTACGATAGTGAAATAGAGAAAATATGTTTTACGTTTAATATTTATTGGATTATCATCAAATTAGTACTCGAATTAAATACTTACAAAGAGTTTTCTAATGATGATATGGTTTATTATCGTTCCTCTTTACAATGAAATAAACATCCATTGATTTCTGAAAATTTACTCGTGTTTTTCAGAATCAAAATGAAACCTTTCATTTGAAATCTTTAACAACGAATTTTGAGAATATTCGCAGTATTTGCCAACAGTATTCAATTGGAATAGTTTTTCAGTTCAGGAAAAACTAGGCTTGAATGGAATAAATAAATTTGGACTGTCTTACACATACTGCTTTCATATTCCAAACTGTTCTAGGCTGAGGTGTTTGTGGACAGAAGAGCGCAGGATGAAGCAATTAAATGTCAAGTTAGGACTGGTCTACAACTTGAAAACCTTCTAAGATGCCTATTCTAGTTTTGGACGTTGTAGATTGCAAACTCCGTCGAATAGCCGCTTATGAAACGTAGTCATAAAGCGAAATAGAGCGAAGCTACTCTCAAGTCCTGTCAGATCCGCCATAAAATATACAACGAGCCCAGAGGACGCCGTTCCCACCTCAGACAGGCGTCGGTGTCGCCGCCTTATTGAATATTTATCGCCACGTAAAAAGAGTGAGATTTCTGGGAAAAAAACCCTAATTGTATTATCGAGTGATTCGCCCAGATGTGTTGAATCCATACCTTTCTGCGGAACAATGGGCAGCGTTTCCGCTCTAATTCTGGATTTGCGGCGTTTCGGCTGCCTAAACCACTCAGAACTCATGAATTAATCATCCGGAGATGTTGTGGCTTATTCGAGCAATTGTGGGCGCCGTGGGATGCCGGAGGAAAGAGATTTTGAGTTTACACGTCTTCCGAATAGATAGAAATGTCCCACATAAAAGCGCGTGAGGGCGCTGCTGCCGCTGGATCTTTTCAATGGACGTCGTCGCACTGACAGGGTCGGGCCCGCAGGATATGACGTCTGGAATGTTCAAAGCAGAACTAGGGACCAGAAGCCGACGTATCGTTTGGATGGAAGATGCGAATTTGGCGTTTTTAGTTCGACGGTATCGTCATGGTCGAAACACCATGAGATAAATGAAACAATAATGAAGAAATTACGCTGATTTCTTCTTCTTTAGTTACAGCTTGAATTTTGAACGCTAGGTGTCGCATTTAGAGTTCTAATGGTACTGCAGGCGGGCATTTAAAATTCTCTCTGTTTTTCACTTACTTGTCAACGTTGGTTGCGTTTTGTGATACTGATGAGCTCGAAGAAGAACGAAACAGGTCTATCGCTACATACATACCTTCAATGGCAGCACGTTAACCTTTTAATCTAATACCAATCCGATTTTTGGTTCATTTACCTCTTCGAAGGGTCTCCTCCTTTTTCTCTAGACGGCAACAACTGCAACTGAGAATCGATATAAATTCATACTCAAGCTCATAGGAGATAAAATTGTTAAAACAATCCCATAATTGCAACATGCTTTTAAAGATTTCATATCTTTTTTATTGAAAAAATGTTGAAAATGTAGCAGCAGCTGCGCGGAAGTTAGAAAACCAGGCAGGTATAAAATGCATTGGATATATCTTGGCGAATTGGTAGCCTTAGTCGATGGCGACAAGTGGAGGACAGCCTGTCTTTAGAGCGTTAGTAGTTCTTCGTTTTTGAAATTATTTGGATTTGGTTTCCTCGAAAGATTCAAGATCCTATAGCAATACTCATTCATGAAGAATATTGGTGACACGTTCGAAAATGAGTCGTTGTCTCTCTGTTGAATTTCATGAAATTCCGCATGGAGATGTTAGAAATCAATTGCAAGCTTCATCCTGAATTCATGTTGATCACGTCACTCGAACTAATAAAAATTCAAGAAGTAGGTACCTATATGGGGAAAACAGATTTCGATATTTTGATGACAATGCATCCGATCGAGAATTAGCTTGGTGGTTTTGAGTAACAACATCAAACCATAAAACATTCATGTAGATTATCAGAAACCAACTGATATTTCAGCGACCAAGTTGAAATTTTGCGTATTGACGTAATAACAGTTTAAACTTATTTGCAATTTTTTTTGTAAATCGCAAAGACAGAATCTAAACTTTTAAGCATTACCAAAACTAAATAAATTAATCCACAGTAATGACAAAATGAAGAATCATAATAGTTCTGTGGTATCCGATAGGTGCATTACAGAACGAGCACCCAAATGTCCTGTGCAAAAGTCAGTTCTCCCATTTGACATTTTTTAACTACCGTTTCCTGAACAGGCAACTATCTGTTGCACACGATATCTGTATGTTTCGAATTTTGAGTCGAAAAAGGTGTAAAAATGTTATTCTGTCCATCTGTTAACACAATAAGTCTCGACCGGGGAAAACCTAGGAACTCTTCAGATCAGGTTTGGATCATGTTTTCCTTGAATAAGTTCATTAATAGAAGAAAAAATTGACCAGGTTGTCGCATTTTTTGAGGTGAAACTGAATACTCATAAATGTATAAGGGTAGAAATGTTCAAAACACTCTTCCTTCGATATAAGTCAATGAAATAAAACCAAAAACGACTACTGCAAAATGATACTTTTTTTTGTAGTAAACAGGAATTGGAAGTGAACAACTAAACACCGAGGTTATAAAATATTGTGCGGAGTATCTACTTCTTGAGTGATCACAAGAAAGAAAGCTTGGGCTGTGGAACGCCAGGTGTCGCATCAGTGTATTTAGTACTTGCTGCGCCTCATGGCATCCAGAGACCTAGATTTCATTTATTTCGATGATCCTTATTTCATGGTTGCGTTTTCTGGGAGTATCATCACTTTTCATTATACTTCGAAAACATGTAAGTTATTTTAATGACCTAGTATCGTGAATGGTACAATTTACAATATATTGTGGAATCAGTGTTTGAGTCAACCTGTAAAGCACGTTCAACAACCCATCATGTCTTCGATGTTTCAGTTACTTCAAAGATTCTCATGCATGTGTGTATCATATGGATGTATCATGTATGTGTATCATTCTCATCATGCTTGTATCATTACTGCAACAATACTGGAAATGCATTTATGTGAAAAATATGTAACCTTCAATTGTTGATGATGAGCTATTTGTAAGTTCATAATGATTGTGAATCCAGAAGATCTCTCAAATTTTAATATTTTTAGTAACCTATAGTAAGGCTCTTCAGAATAAGGTGTCTTATAAAAAAAAATATAGGTATAATTAAATCATCCAAGACTAGAGAAACTGTTTTTTTCTAGAAAACTCTTAGTGTGTATTTTTATCAACGAGCCAAGACGGCTCTCAATACGGTCCTGCGTTTTGTGCACTCGCTCAACAGACACATACACATAAGTAGGAAGATTCCCGACACGTATACCATCCGAATAGCCTCAAGTTGACTATAACCGAATATCTACAATCTCCTATCCAGAAATTGGTTCAGAGAAAGCTTTTTCGCTTGCATCATCACACTTCGATAGCGGCAGAAAAATATAACAGAATTTTCCACGGAAAATCACTGAATTCGCATTTTTTTCACACTATCATCAGCAATTTTATCGTCACTGAATTGGAATGAACAGCTTTTACGCTATATGTCAAATCCCAATTAATGATTACATAGAGAAGCTTTTCTTTATACAACGTAAAAAAAATTTGACCTACATGAGAAATATTCTTTCTGGACATCATTTCAATTAATCGAAATTTCACGTATTCCTTTTGCCTTGTATTAAAGTACTTACCGTTGTTCAAGTACCTACCGTAGTTGTTCAACTGTCCTGTTAAGTCATAGCTGTAATATGTTCAATGTAACATTTTATTTACATTATCTAAATGTGTCTTTTGGTGTTACAATTAATGATTATTTCACTTTGTTTGTTCTTATTACATGAGCATAGTTCCATTCATACTTATTCTGTTATTCATGTGGATAAATTTTGTTTTTCATCATTTTCAAAGTTAAAATCAAAGGAAAAATATTCATATTGTTTTTAATTTCTTGGGATGTGCTCCCATTATTGTTGTGAAAATATTGATAATTAATAAATCTGCAATGTTAAAAATTCCGACCGTATACAGGATGTTTCCCTATGGGTATTTCCAATGAAGAGAAGTCATTACTTCATTCACTTTCATAGTGTCATTTTGTTGATTTTCACAGGTCTTGAAGTGATTTCAGCGTAGTTTTTTTTAGGAATCAAATACAATGGGACCTTGGAATAAAATATAAATTTCAAAACCCCGTAGAACTGGTAGATTTTCGAGGAATTTTTCAGAGGACTTGATATATACCTTGAAATGATTTAAGCTGAATGAGGAACAATAATGAAAAAATACAACCTTAAACACCATTTTAATTGATAACGAATCTATATTTTTGAGATTTTCTCTTGAAATCATTCAAATAATAATTTTTCATCGTTAGTACCTTCAATAACATCCTCCATACTAGGAATTTTATGAATTTCTTTTATCAAAATGGTTTATTCTATAATTGTATCATCGTCTTTTTATTTTCAGGTGAGTATCATCTTCCTCAGAATTATTTATGGAGACCAGGTAATTCCAATCACAATACCCACAATCAAAGGATTCAGAAAAAAATGAAATCGAATTTGTTCATTACAATATTTTCCATCTTGGATAAATGGTAAGCATACAGTGCTAGCAAGTCTATATTTTAAAACGAAATCAAACGTGTGAATATAGAATTTGAATATAGAATGAATGGAGAAGACAAATGGAAAGCGAAAACTTTTTCTTAAAATATTCAAAAATATTGAATTGAAATGTGTTAATTCAGTAAATTTGTTCTCGTAATCCAATTTAAATTTATTGAAACTTTTCGATACAATACTGTAGACCACAATATATTTTTCAATTGACGGAATTATTCATATGGAACTATAAATTGGTCGAAAAGTTCCTTCCATAAAAGTTGTATAACATACATTGTTCCAATAAGCTGCAACAATCCAACGAAATTGAAAAGAAAGCATTATAAATTTTTCTAGTCAAGGCAGCACATGAGAACAAAATTTGATATACCTGCAGCTATAAAATTTCCTCTTCTTTCTGGAATAAAAGCAGAATCTCAACAAAGTGAAACTGCAATAAAGAATCGCTGATATATTACTATTGCAGTTTTATTAGGGTTTGTTATGTTCTAGATTTATGGCGAGATATATCAACAGAAATACTTCCGTTCGTTTATAAATTTTCTTTTATCTTAGCAGTTTCATTAAATCGACACGAAGTTTGGTTCCAGCAGTATTGTCCATATAGGAAAAATAACATATTTAATATATCCTTTTTCCATGTTTTTCTCGAGAGAGGTATGTTTTATTGGACTCGGAGCAGAAGCAGGAATAGATTTCTGCAGGATCGGCGATTCTACCGAACAAACAATACAAAATTATCATATTTTTATACGTCACAAGTTTTTGGTGTCTGACGATTATATTTTATTCCTCCTCGAATTTAATTTATGGGAGTTGAAGTGTTGTTTTGAAAGCTGTTGTGAAATGACATCAAATCCGCGTGAATAATTTCAGTATCCTAAGAATTCTCAGAATTTACATCTTCACATGTTAGGTGAATTCCTAAAATCTTTTTTTTTTAATTTTTGCTCTTTCCAAATTCCGTTCTTAATGAAATGAGTCAATTGCATACAAAATATTAGTTAGAACAATAATGTGGAAAAGCTAATGAGGAGATTGTTCATAAAACAAGGAAAAAGAATAAGGATATACCCTCAAAGAGAAATACGGGTCTACGGTTAGCACTCCTCCTTGAGTGTATGTCCTTATTCTTTTTCCTTGTTTTATTAGTTAGAACTTTGATATTTTCAATGTGATAATAGTATAATTATCTGTACTTACTCAACTGAAAATAGTAACAGTATAATTTACCCACTTCTATCTAGATTTGAAATACAAATTCATTCACTATTTCAACTCAAAAAATTCTTAAAAAAAGGTGAACAAAAGAAAAAAACATTAACAAACCACGCCTTCAAACATATATTCATTGCAAAAATACCCCAGAGTTGAATTATACGACCATAAAAGGATACTCCTACCCTATCACATGCAACACTCACAGAGATGCAGTTATAAAATAAATTTTCGAAATTAATGAAAGTTTTATTACCTTGCACACAAATTTACAGCCATAAATCTGGCACCCTAATCCATAAACTAGGATTTGAATCCAGAACAACAGCTACCGCGATTTGGTTAAAAAATTAGGAATTATCAGAATAGGAGATGAAGCTTCCACCTGATGTAAAAAGCAAAAATAATCACCTCGTATATTGAAATATTCTATGAACGCGGCTGAATTTACAGAGAAATGAATATGTACCGACTGCATATTTATGGTTTTGTTTATTCACTTCTGTTGTCAAACGAATTTGGAATATCAATTTTTAGAGCATCCGTCCAATGGACGAATAAAGTTATTTTTTTATATGCTATTGAAAATAATTTTCCGATATTTATGGTTCGAGCTGAAATCCGAAACAAACTTCCTATTCTCCGAGTATGCAGTAACCATGGGCAATATCAGTATTCTGCATCTGTCAAATGATATGTTTGAATGCGAAAATTCCATACATCGGATTGAAAATCGAACGAAATAGCTTTGGTGTATAAATAAAAATCCTGTGTCAATATACATGGGAAATGAACACGTCAAAAATGTATTCAACGGTGTTCAACAGCCCTGTTGGAAAATATTATTTCTCACTTACATCATTTGTAAAACAAATATTGATTTACGTGGATTGATATTCAATTTATTCTTTTTTTGTCGAATTTACCGGGATTTATGATACAGCAATATAACTAGCCAACCAATATTCAAATAATATTAGATTATGGTACAAGCGTATAAATGAACCTGTTAAAACGGAAACCTTGCTAGTGCTCTAAAGGCACTTATATTATCCGTAATTTTTCGTATACTCACATGATTATTACTAAAACAATGATGGAAATGAATATAAATCAATATAATTATTGTTCAAGTTCTTTTGGAATTAATATATTTACAATTAATATATTTTACAAATTTCTATGAATCTGCTGACAATCAACACGAAATTTTGTACGAGGCTTGAAAATTGTTTACCCAAATGCATATTTTCACCTCAAAAGAATTTGCATTTTTGAAATAAATGTCTAAAATGTTCTGATCTAGTCCTTCCCAGATTTCTCTGAGTTGGATTCCTAAGTCATTAAGAGTAGCTGGATGATTTTCTGAACTTCTCAGTCTTCTATTGAGGTTGTCCCAAACCTGCTCAATCGGATTGAGATCTGGACTTCTTGCTGGCCATTCTATTCGAGAGACTTCAACCTCTACAAGGTACTCCTGAACGATGCGCGCACGATGGGGTCTGGCATTATCGTCCATAAAAATGAAATTTTCACCAATGTATGGGGCAAATGGCACTACATGCTCTTCAAGAATATTCCTTATATACCTATCAGCATTCACAGCTCCATTATCAACGACCACTAGGTCTGTGCGAGCAGTCAAAGATATTCCACCCCATACCATAATCGATCATCCCCCGAAACCAGTAGTATTCAGGAAATTGCATTGAGCATATCTTTCATGTGGACGTCGGTATACAAGGGAACGTCGATCACAATGGTAGAGGCAGAATCTAGACTCATCTGTGAAGAGAACTCTTTCCCAATCAGCCTCTTCCCAATAGATATGCTCTCTCGCAAAATCCAAACGCGCCCTTCGATGGGCTGGGGTAAGAGCTGGGCCTCTTGCCGCGACACGAGGCCTCAAATCATATTCTCTGAGGTGATTTATTATTGTCTGAGTGCTAATTTGCACCCCATGAGTTTGCTCAAGCTGATTTTGAAGGGGGCGAGCCGTTGTCTCAACGAAGAAACTCTCAAGTAACATTCTTGAATGGCAAACCTTTCTGCAATTCTTGAGTATGTTCACCCTCCTTCAAGCAAAACTACCGCTTGGGCACATTCCTCTTGGGTTAAATTGCGTGTTTCGCGTTGCATAGCGATCGAGTGTAGAAAATCAAACGAAAGAAAAATTATTGATCACTAGAATTGATCGAGAATAACTGATTAAAGAATGGAGCCAATACATTCAAAATCTGATAATCTCATCTTTTTTCATTCCTGCTGGGAAAAAACATCAGTATTGAAGAAAAACGTTGAAAGTGGATAACATATGAATGCATAATTCTGATAAAAATAATTATCATTGAGAACACCTTCAGTTGTAGAATAAATTTGAGATTTCCATAATGTGCGTTGATTTTTTCGCGCAGTGTATTCACCTAATTTAGGAATCAAACCAACAGAAATACCCACGATTGGTGTGGCGAAATCACAAGCCATAATTCCCTGAACGGCAATCGATGCAAGACGAGCTCTCGACCATTTTTAATTATCGGGAAGACAATAAAATAAATCATCCCCAGATCGGATACGTGACTCGAATCAATTCGGTAATTGGATCCGTTCCGCTGAAAACATCCCAGTTTAAAGATAAATCTGTAGGCAAATACAATGTTCCAAATACTCCGGAGTATCCACTATCAAGTTTTTTATCGTCCCCTCTGATTCTGAACAAACTCCACGCTTGAGGATTTAAATATCTGCCTTTGCCGGGATCCGTATTTTGAAAATATACCGTTCCCAAGCTGACTTTTCACTAGGTTTAGATTGGCTAACACGCGAGTTTTGCTCGTTGCTCTGGAGCTCAGAGTAATAGACGTAGATAGAGGGAGCATTAGTCATTTTCAGTGAGCAAATTTAGTCCCCAACATGAACTATCAAATTTGACATGAAGCGCGCGGAAATGAAAACATATCAGTGATGTGATATTTCACTCAACTCGCGAGTTTCTCCACAAAGAACGCTCTTCTTATGTCCCATTGTGAATCAACGTTTCATATTAACTCAAAATATATTGAAATGAATACTAAATATAACAGAAAACAAACTTCAAGGGCGTCAAACGACGTGAAACAACCAATGACACTAGGAGAGCAATAGTTGCCAAACCTTGGATTTCAGCAGGCAGATACAGAAAATAATAAATATTCTGCTTTTTATAAATTCGTGAATTAGGAAAAATATCGGATTCCAAATATTCAAATTTGCATATTTAATCGGGAATCACTCAAATGAATAAATTTCATTGAATATAATAGAACGGGTGTTTTTTTTCGAGGTATATAACTTTAAGTTGGCATTACTGTTCAAAATGGCAACCGATTTAATAGCTGTCAAGAGATTTATCCTCAGTTTGGTTTGGCAATTCACCATGAATAGACTCACGCCTGAACAACGCTTGCAAATAGTACAATTTTATTTCGAAAATAATAGTTCTGTGCGGAATACGTATCGCGCACTACGTCCATTTTATTTTGTTTAGCGATGAAGTGCACTTCTGGTTGAATGGTTACGTCAACAAACAAAACTGCCGCATTTGGAGTGAAGCTAATCCTCAAGTGTAGGTCGAAACACCGTTACATCCAGAAAAACTGACTGTTTGGTGCGCTTTATGGGCTGGTGGAATCATTGGTCCGTACTTCTTCAAAAACGATGATGGCCAGAACGTTACAGTCAATGGTGATCGGTATAGAGCCATGATTACTAACTTTTTCATTCCTGAATTGAACAACCATGATGTCCAGGAGCTGTGGTTCCAACAAGACGGCACATTATGTCACACAGCTCGTGCCACAATCGATTTATTGAAAGACACGTTTGGTGTCCGCCTAATTTCACGTTTTGGACCTATGAATTGGCCTCCAAGATCTTGTGATTTAACACCGCTAGACTACTTTCTGTGGGGCTATGTAAAGTTATTGGTCTATGAGGATAAGCCACAAACCTTTGACCATGTGGAAGACAACATTCGCCGTGTTATTGTCGATATACGGCCACAAATGTTGGATAAAGTCATCGAAAATTGGACGTCCAGATTGGACTACATCCGAGCCAGTCGTGGCGGTCATATGCCAGAAATCATATTTGAAATGTAATGCCACAAGATTATCTTGCGGATAAATGAAATTCATGTCAATCGAATAATCCATCGTTGTTTTATTGCAATTTGAAGTTCTAAAGCTCTGAAAAAAACACCCTTTATACAGCCAGTGTTTATATAAAATAACTCTTTTTCAATTTGTTCAGAGTTTCGTGTGGATAGTGATTCTTGAACCATAGACAATTTAAGTAGATGAACAGTTTTGCGTACATATATAAAATACTAAAACTTCGTGCTGAACATAACCATAAAAAATTTCTACTTACTATACTATACTAAATTTCTACTGCTAAAATAAAATTTAGTTTGAATCTATAAAAAATAATCACTTGAACGTTCATATCGAATTTAAAGTTTATCATAAGTATCAGCGGAATCACTTATCTCTACAAACTAACCGACAACTATTCATAATATTCACTTATAAGAGGTTATGTGGTCTCCAAGGGCGCATGAATGAAAGACCGCTCAAAATCACCTGACGCTAATTCATCGATGTTCTCGAATGTTTTCGTACCTCGATTCGAATATACGCCAACAGTTTGAGGTCTCGAATATCCCCTCATACCTTAAAAACAGGGATCTCGATTACCTTTATGCATCAATGAAATATCGACCGGAGAGTTTCAAGTACCGTATAAATCAGGCATGACTGGAATAATAGCTTTCAGCTATTGGAATGTGTTGGCGGTGCTCGTTTATTTGTTGTTGAAAGGTATGAATGGGTCCAGAAAAACACTCAACTCTTAATATTTCCGTTTTCCACCATGAATCGCGATCATGAAAAACCGATAAAAATCGTTGCCGATGTTTTCCCGTGCGCGCATTATTTCGTGCTTTCATTTCGGCATTATGATTTCACTGTAACCGGAGACGAGAGAACGATTCGATATGAATTCGAAAATGCGCTAGTTAAAGTCGTGTATGACTCATTCAACTTCGCTCAACTACACTTTAATGTTATTCGGGGACACAATATAAAAATGCTGCTATTTTCGAATGATGTTTATTATCACTATTTCAACAGACAACTTATTTATAATACATCAAGTGCAGAAGGCATTGATATTCTTCCATGAGTTCAAAAAACGAAAGAATGTTAGAATAAGCCCTATGTACGAGTATTAGACATTTTTTTCTCTAATTTACTGAATTTTCATTGAAATTAATGAAAAATTCCCGTGAATATCATTTAGCGATTTTTGCATTGAAAATGTTGATTGGCATAACTGTTTCTGTATCACAAACTTGACAGATAATAGATAAATTTGTGACAGGAAAGTTCCGAGTATCTATCTACATATAATGATGAAATATAACCAGGACATCTGAATGAAACTGAGATATTTCCGCACAGTTTTGTTCTAGAAGGTGCTAAAGAATGAACGGATTTTCCACAGAATTAGAGAATAACTTTTTCAATGATTTTTTCCAGTTTTTTTCATTGATTTCAGGTAATATTGATTTTTATCATAGGTGAAGCTGGAGTGAACTATCTGGAAACACTCTGTGTGGTTTAGAAACAATTGTAAGATGTTTTTTCTTTTCATTTTTGAATTTCACGAATTGAATGAACAATCGTTAGCTAAAAATTTCAGGTAAATACATTTTTTTCTAGAAGAAGGTTTATTGATGAAAGTACTCAAACGCATGTATCGCATTCCAAAATGAATGAAATGGTCAAATATTCAAGACCAAAATTTTTCGAGATAGTCTAACAGAATTCTGATTTCATTTCAAATATCCCAAATTATGGTCTTAAAAAAGAGTTTGCAATAAACATAGTTTTTCTATTTTTGAATCATACAACGAACTCCAATTGTTTTAGTAGTGACAGTGATATTTAGCAGAATTTCATCAACCAATTGCAATGTATCTTTGTTGAGAAAATTAAAACGAATATTTTCGGGTGCAAAAGATAACTTTCGGAAATTGAAAATCATCGAATTTTTTGTTGTTGTGTAAATATTTTAAAACACAATCAAAATGTCCATTAATATCTCCGGGAGAAATTTTGGTGAACTACCATGGTGAAATTACAAGTGAAGTCAGGAATTCTATCACCCTCACCGTGTAGATTCTTCGCCTTAATGAAAGCGAATGAACGTAATATAAACTCCTATAGTTCTTCTACTGAGAAATAGTTTCTGTCAACATGTCACATCAAATGGGTGGAAAAATAGCCAATGGTCTTAAGCTTAGCCCGATGTTCTGTCCCGCACTAATTAGAAATAAGTATCAAATTTTCGTTAGGTTTGTGTTTTCACAATATATTAGAAGTATTTATTGCACCTACAACTCAGCAGAAAGCTCCTGAAAAGATACTGAAAAAATAAAATGATAATTTCATGGCTGATATGGTGTAAGATAGGTATTACAAAATTGATAAATTTCAATGGAAATGATAGAATTTGAAATTGCTATAATGGCAATATTGCGCATTATCTCTTAACATTTTTCAAGACATTTGTTTTCAAAAGGTTTTGCTATTCAATCACTGAGACAAATTTGAAAGAAAATGTTCTTTAGACCACACGAGATTTACCAGTACCAAGTACTGATCTGTACTTGGTAGCACTTTTATATGTATTTGATGAATATTGAGTTAATTAACTGAGTAATGTCTTTCTTCTTCATTTTCTCTCAGTATTCACAAATGGGTACTGATTTTGATAAAACAATTCAAAATTTCATAAACGTTGTGAAAACATGTATTTTTCCGTTATTAACTGGCATAATCTACTGAACACAAATGAGATAAGAAATGTCACAAAATAACACGCAGTCTTGCCATTATAACCATTTTGAATTGAATCGTATCATTCCTATTGAAAAAAATTGATGCCACAGAAAAAAGAACAAGGCGAAGAAGATTGGTTGAGTGAATTGCTCAAAGAGTGATTTCACATACGAATTGAAAGCTGGCTTAACGATAAGCCTTATTTGGATACTCAGCTCTTGAAGATTGTTGGCGAAATATTAATTTTTTACCGAAATCAGATACCCATACTCAATTTTGTCAATATGGTATTAGAATTGCAGAAGTTAAGGCTGTTCCAAGGATTTGCAAACAGACTGATACATATACAGAATAATTAGAATTTTTTTTGGGAGCGGTAATTATCAATTCGGAGACCATTCCTCTTTATTCAGGTCACAAAGCTTTCTCCCACCTCCAGCAGATTCGGAAGCAAAAAAAGAATCACGTGTTACCTCGGAAACTGAATTGGGTCACCCTCTTTTGATGGGAATCCGAATGACTCACAGACCTCGTGTCTCATTTCAGACGAAATTTCCCTCTCTTTCGAATCAATCTCCTCCCTCGAATTCCAAGTGAAACAAACAAAATGGTGTTTCAAATCCCCTCAATCGTTTCCGTTACTAAGACATCACGGAAATTCTCGTTGTATCCAGGTGTAATACTCATCAAGGAGGCGTCGGATCAACAAGAATCCAGTGGAAAGAACAATCATCTAGAGTGGAATTTGCAGCGGAATTTAATTTGAAGGATAGCCTTGAAGAAGCAACTGCATAATTATAATCCATCGTTCGTAACTTTGGGCAATTACATAATTAAAATGACGCAGATATGAAATTAGCCATCCGACAATGAAGATTAACGAGCAAAAGGAGAGGAGAAAAAACTTTTCATCTCGAAATGAAGTCGGTGACAATATACGCAACAAAAGTTGACGGTATGAAATTTATTACCTTTCACGTCCAAATCCGGAACTTTCAGAAGGATGACTGCAAAAAATATCATCCAGTTCTTTATGGAAACTAATTATTTTACTCGAGTTGAATTCCATTAGGAGGACTAAGATTTTTCACAGCACGAAACAAAGGTAGCAGTTTTTCGAGGAAACTGATTTTAATACGTTTGTTTCCGAGTTTTTCAGGCGTGAAATATAATGAATATCACTTTGGAATTTTGTCGAAAAAACTGGCGACCTGAGCGAGGCGCACATTCTTCTAAATTTTATTGTTTTCAAGCGCTTCTTTCCCAACCGATCGAAATATAATTCAGTGAAAATGAAGATCTGATGATTGTTGTCTATAGTTTTACAGTTGAAAATGTCGAACTCTATAAAATTTCTGTTAAGTAAGACTTGGCTATTCATTATTAGTAGTTTAACGTCAGAAAAAAGCTTTCAAATTGTGGAAATTGGCTTAAAAATGAATAAAACTGTTCGCAAAGTTCATAGAGCACTTCGTGCATTCTATTGGAAGCCAATATTCGAGCCACCATTGACGCTATGCGACCATATCATATCTTGAAGGGAGTACCACAGGGTTGGATTCTAGGTCCACTTATGTTCCTGATCTATACTTCTGATTTGTGTGAGACTGTAAAATTTTGCCGGTTTCATGCTTATGCTGATGATATTCAGATTTACTTTGGTTTCAATCAAATCATGTCAGGCTGCAGTGACATGTTCTCAGAATCACAATCTACACTTGAATACTGATAAGTCTTTTTTTTGATAATTGGAAGCGCGAACTCTATCCTCCAGCTTGATGCGTTTTCTGTCCAGTTCTCAACAAGATTTTAAAGCCATTGAAAACAGTTAAAAATCTTGATGTTGATTCTCAATTTGGAATTCTAAGATCATGTCTCTGCGTACATCAAGAGAGCCTATTTATTCCTCAGACTCATTTATAATATTCGTAATCATCTTGAACGTATGAAAATGATGCTCTGTGATCAATCTCCATCTTGTATTATCTTATACAGGGTGAGTCTTTGACTTGTACATATATTTTAACCCAAGATTCCTGAGGTCAAAAGAAACACTTTTTTCATTTACCATTTTTTCCGATTCGGCCCTGTTAAAAAGATATAGCCATTTTAAATTTTCAAAATGAGCTAATTCACCCCTGAAAATCGGAACACTGAAGTTTTCTCAAGCATAAGATATACCTCTTGAACCTTGGAAATAAGCTACTAAATTAGAAAAACCATCATAAACTCACGTTTAACATTCCATTTGTTGAACAAAGTAGTGTTTATAATCAAATAAATGAGTTATTCCAATTTCGTTGACGCTAAAGATTAAATATTCTTCTCTTGATTTCTATTTCATTTTCGATAATTATAACGAATTGAGCTCGCTACCACCCATATTAGCTCTGATACTCATATCCATTCATTCATTATATTTCATTTATATGATATCGTTGTTTATTTTTCGTGCAAGAATTAACCTTAAAATCTCAAATAAATAATATTCATCTATGAAAGATCTAACACAGACTATAGTAATCTGTGGTTTTAAGTTTGAATTTCAAATTTCGAGTGATGCCAAATATAAACACAGCAGTTCGGTTCGAATAATCTATGTTCTAAGTTCTAACCTAAAATTTTCATTCACAGTTTACACTGTTATTGTTATAAGGTATTTGTTATGAAATGAAGCATTTGATTTGTTCCAACTATCTCATAAAAATATTGAAATGCATCAATATTTTTGAAACCGTCAGTATGAAAATATGGAAATATGTAAAATATTCTGGCTCTGTAATCAATGGAAAATGTTAGACTCCACTTGTAATCAAATTTGTTGTTAATGTGTACCTACATTATAGCCAACTTTACTACTTAATTCATCTTGATTTTGGCATTGAAAATAAATGAGAAGTATTCAATGTAAATATCCACAATAGAATATTTGGTTTCTTTCAACTCACCTAATTTGTTTTCACATTAAAACAATTATGGCCCTCTTGGAAGTATGTCAATCATAAGCTCTTAGGATGAATTTATGGAATAGCAAAAGAATAAAAGTATTCAATCTCAATCACATGAAAATTTGTCTAGTATGTACCTAGTCCTAGTGATATGTTTCGATGTGAGTTTGAATGAGCCGAAGAAGAATACAGTATTGTTCGATAGCAGCAGTCTTTAGTGGGATATTGATTGTTGTCATTATAATGGGACTATTTTGTGAAAACTTTTTTAAACATGGGTTTTATGAATAATCTGGACTTTTCAAAAAGAATGTTGATTTTAGTGAAGTATCTTCTTATTATCAGAGCTGTGCCAAAGCTCAGAGATTTTTAATCAAATCGAGGAGTTGAGGTGAGCTTATTCAAATAACTTCATTTTCAAACTAAGTTGGCTAGTACTTCAATTCTTAAATCTGAGACATGACTTCATAGTAAATATTCATTTCTGTGGTTTTTTTTCCACAATAGAACAGAGTTGCATTCAGCCAAAGTACCCAATTTTTTGAATTTCACAGATAATTTTTTTTTTTTTAAGATCAAGTTATTCGAAAACGGCGCTTTGTACGAGAAAATATGAAGAATACTTTTATTTTTCAAATTAGCCAAATATTCTTCAATGAACGTTCAAATTACTATTAAGAGTTGGTTTCTTCGAATTTCTGGTATTTTTATGGTATGTTATGTTCATAACAAAGAAACAGAAGAATGTGCATGGAATCTGGTGTTCGAATAAGATGTATCACATCAAAAAAAAGCTATATTTCAAAAATCATTTCCTTCGATACAACCATTTACGAGATATAGCCGAAAATCACATTTTTTTAACGATTTTCAACAGCCTGTATCTTTTTAACCGGGCCGAATCGGAAAAAATGGTAAAGGAAAAAAGTGTTTTTTTTGACCTCAGGAATCTTGGGTTAAAATATATGTACAAGTCAAAGACTCACCCTGTATATTCAAGCTCTTAAAAAACACCCATTATTTACGTTCTCTGTTAAATTTTTTTACTTCGTTTAACGACTGTAAGGTTACAAAATAACTCAGTCAGACGAAAAAGTCACATCTTTGCAAACAAACTTTAGATAACATCATGAACTAACATTTATAAAGTTCATATTGTTGACTGCTGAAAACCGTTGTGCAGTTCCCAATTTCCTGACAACATATCAGCTAATACCGGTAATTCTTCCAGTCAAGAAACTGAAACCCCATTTCTATTCATGATGCCAGGGGCGTTTCATGCCGAAAATATCTTCCCTTGATCGAAAAACCTCCTGATATCACTACAGCAATATAGCGAGGTGGGTTATATAGATAACTGAGGCTTGGGGGAAATAAGGAACCTAACAAAATACCCGGCAGAGCGAAGTTTGATCCTCTTACAACCTTCCTGAAATTCTGAATAAGGAACTGTACTGGCGAAAGAAGACTTGCAAGAAATATTTACTCTCTCTCCTGAAATGTGAGGACAGTGGAAAGGACCTTCGAACGACTGGATTTCCATCTGGATGGTCCCATGAAGGACATCCTAATTCGTTTACGAGATCACAGCGTGTCCTCGGAGGACTTTTAAGAGATGAGTTTCTCGGGACGTTCGGATTTCTGGTATTCACGTTTTCTTTCTATAGAAATGGTTACAAGAGACTCTCATCATTAACACTGCTTAATGTCCATCGATGAGGTAAGGTCTTTATAAAGAAATATAAGGAATATCATAATTGAGTAAAATTATCAGAGAGTTTTTGTATACTTTTTGGAAATTGGGATTTTTTTAATATTTAAGTACTAGCCTTAGATTAGATCTAAGAGTAATAAACATAGCTAGAGGAAACATACGTCATTTTCAGTGAGCAAATTTTGTCCCCAACATGAACTATCAAATTTTACATGAAGCGCGCAAAAACATAGTGATACGCTCCTCTTATGTCTGATAGTGAATCAACGTTTCATATCAACTCAAAATATTTCGAAATAAATACCTAAATATATCAAAAATTCAGAAAACAAACTTCAAGCGCGCCAAACGACGTGAAACAACCGACGACACTAGGAGAGCAAAAGTTGCCAAACCTTGGATTTCAGCAGGTAGATACAAAATATAATGAATATTCTGCTCATCATAGATTCGACAATCAGGAGAAATATCGAATTCCAAATATTCCAATTCATTTATTGTATCGGGAATCACTCAAATAAATATATTTCATTCAATATAATATACATTTAGAACGATATAGTAAAATTTGTGGATTTGAAAATATGTCACAATTGGACAACATAATCTAAACATGTTGGAGACATATAAAAATTGCGTATGCTCCCTTTATATATGTTTATTACTGTATAGATTAGATAGATGGAAGGAGCATATATCATTTTCAGTGAACGAATATTGTCAACAGGAGCTAACAAATTTGACATATGGAGCGGAATCGAAACTTTTCAGAGACCAATCTTCGTAATCACTCCATGAGTTTCTCCAGGAACAGTAAACTTCTAACGTTTCTCATGAAAGGAAAAATACTACGAACTACAACGTAGAGTGTAGGCAGGTAGATAAAGGAAAAAATAAATATAATTTTCATCATGAATTGAAATTATTCAATATTTATATTCAAGCCAGAATCAATAAAATTCATGCATTTGATTCTACACAATATACATTTCTAATAATAAAATATTTTCGGGCATATGAAAAAATATCGAAACCTGACAACGTCCACATAAGCATGTGGGACTTTCTTATAACTCCTCTATTAATGTTTATTTCTCTGAGATCATGGCAGAACTGAGTTCTCTTCTCAACTCCTCGAAATAGGTATTTACCTGTGGCGTACATAAAAAATCGGAAAAAATTGTTGGATCACTATCAGTCAAAATAACGCTTTTCAAATTCGCAAATTCACCCTGAGGAAAGAGTCGTATATACATTCTGGTCCTTGCGAAGAACCGAAAACCGAAGTTTATAATATTATCATTTAATTTGTCGGAAAGTTCGGAGGCGAAACTGTGTACTTTAAAGTTTTCAAGTCTGGTTATAAATCCGTGTAAGAGAAAAGGGTCCTCCTTTTTTCAGGGTTAGCTGATATTATACTTTCTTCCCGTTCTCCTTACATGGTTTGCTACTTTCACTTTGTTGTTTTTCAGTAAATAATGGGATCTGTCATTTTGCATTATAGTTCTCCGGCTGCCTCGGTGGAGAACGTGAGGTTTTTACGCGACCTGGCTCGGAGGCTTTTACAAACTCAATATTTTATGATTCCAGGTAGGATGTAAGGGCCATACAGGGTGTTTGAGGATGAAAGCCAGAAACTAGATGTTTTCCATTCGACATCATTTTATCCATATTGAAATGTTGTAATCGTCGTAACTTCAAGCTTTTGAGCGCTCGTCAATTCATGCGCCAAGTTTACACAGAACTGCATATAGGTATAGAACACTTTACTCTTTATGTCCCGACGTAATCAGTGAAAAAAAAAATTTTTCAAGACTTTTTTCTAACGTTTCAATACATTTTCTTTGAAAAGATTAATCTTTCCTCTCAAAATAATCTCTAAACTCGGCTAAAGTCACTTCTTTAATATTAAAAAAATCGACGGTAGTCTCAGAAAACATTCTCAAAAATCATTTATGGCTTTTCAGAACATAAGGCTAAAAAGAGTTCGAGTATGAAAATGATTTTGTAGGCTAAACTGACATGACAATTTACAACTTTCAATTTTCTTACGCCTCGGCAAACTCCCATAACTCAAAAAAAATTTTTTTTATGTTTATAGTAAATAAACATTATATTATTTCGGGCATCGTACACGAATCCTGCGTTGAAACAACTGGTCATATTTTGAAGCGATCCACGAATCGATACAATTGTTTACTTCTCCATAAGACTGGAAGTGCTGGTCAGCCAGGCCCTGTGAGATTGATCAAAACAAGTGATAGTCCGAGAGAGCAACGTCTGGAGAATATGGCGGGTGGTGTAGGATTTTCCATTTCAACGTTTTCAAGTATGTCTTGTCCATTTTCGCAACATGGGATCATTGGAAGCATTGCCATGTTGTAAAATCACTTTATCATATCTCTCGTTGTATTGCGGCAGTTTGTCTTTCAATGCTTGGCTCAAACGCATTATTTGTGTTCGATTACGATCGCCTGAGATTGTTTCAGTCGGATTTAACAACTCAGAATGCACTACGCCGAGCTGATCCCACCAAATACTGAGCAAAACTTCGGAACTGGGAATATTCGATTTGGTCGTCGGCGTGGAAGCATAGCCGGGATATCCTCATGATTTTCTGCACTTAGGATTATCGTAATGAACCCATTTTTCGTCTTCAGTCACAATGCGATGCATAAATCCCTTCTGTCTTTCACTAACCCGCAGCTGTTCACAAGCAAACAAACGCCGTTTAACACCTCTCGGCTTCAACTCGTACGGCTCCTAATTTCCTTGTTTCTGAATCATTCCCATGACTTTCAGGCGTTTTGAAATGGCTTGTTGCGTCACTCCCAATGATCCTACAAATTTTATTTGCGTTTGACGCCAGTCTGGATCAAGTAATGCCTTTAAGTCTGAACCTTCGAAATCTTGATTTCGTTGATTATATGTCATAACCTACTGAACACAAATGACATAAGAAATGTGTCATTCAAATTTTCTTGACGTCATACATAAAAATTCAACTCAATGCAAGTATTTAATAAAGAACCAAATATTCTCTTGCAATTCGCCACCATAGAAAAGCAACAAAAGAGAGTATTCTGGGAGCTATTCATACCAGAATCGTTGTCAAGATGTATACTCTTTTGTTTGTCGTTTTCGGAAGAATCCCTAGAAAAATACCGGCTGGGCAAGCAACCGGGGACATAAATCGAAAATATTCCTTCCCCGCCTCAGACAATCGAACCATGAAATGAGGCCTGATTGCGATTTAGTTGAAGTGCGAGCAATTTATTCTACAACATTAAATCAATTCTCAGCGGGCACCGAGCCAGATGATGAAATAAATCAGAGTTGTTAGACGGTGCGGATTGAATATCGTGAATTTTGTCACTTTCGCGTAATTTACTTGATGATTCCTCGTTTAAAAAAAAATGCTCGTCGAGTTCATTTCGGTTAGAGGAGACTTTCGTTGGTCCTAAATCTGAAACGTTATTCAATCCAGGCTGATGAAGACTTCTTTAATGAGTCGATTCAGTATTTTTAAGAAGGTATCTGCATTTTTGATGTTTTTTATATTTGAAATGAATGTGTTTACTGTTTTGATTCTGCGTTGATATGATGAGCAAGCGCAGAATAATAAACATAGATAGAGGAAGTAAACGCCGTTTCTACATGTGCCCACCATGGTTAGATCACGTTGTCGGATTGTGATATATTTTCAAACCCACCATTTTACTATATCATTATGAATGTATATTATATTGAATGGAATATATTTATTTGACTGCTGATATGCAGATTCGAATATTTGGAATCCGATATTTTTCCTAATTGTCGAATTTATAATGAGCAGAATATTTATTATTTTCTGTATCTACCTGCTTAAAACCAAGGTTTGGCAACTTTTGCTCTCCTAGTGTCATCTGTTGTTTCACGTCGTTTGACGAGCTTGAAGTTTGTTTCCTGAATTTCAGATATATTTAGGAATTAATTTCAATATATTTTGAGTTGATATGAAACGTTGATTCACTATGGGACATAAGAAGTGCGTTCTTTGTGTAGAAACTCGCAAATTCAGTGAAATAACTTATCACTGATATATTCTCATTTCTGCACGCTTCATGTCAAATTTGATGATAGTTCTACATGGTGGGGATAAAATTTGCCAACTGAAAATGCATATGGTTAATTCGTCTCTGATTTTGACAGTAGCCCATTTTTACGCCCAATACTACTATGTTCAGGTCGCTTGGTCCAGTGGAAAGGACCTCTTTCTGCTGAGCAATTGGTCAGGTGTTAGACCACTTAGCTTTTTTCATTGAATATACAGCTATTTGCAATATATTATTCCTCAAGAAAGAAACATGTACAACACTGCTTCTTAAACTCTTCAATACCTATTCTGTAGAAAGATTCATCTTTGCTTTCGAAATGGGCTTCAAAGTGATTTCCATAAGTGTCATCTATGTAGATAATTCATCTAGAGGCAAAAGAGACAGAAGGAGTTCACGACCAATTGCAGCTGGATGAAGCAGTTATTGTTATTAATCCATCCACCAACTCTGTTATTATTCCTGAAATGCATTCAATTAATATTCTACTACAAAAAAGCCTTTTGTGATAAGTATGGTAGGTATCTATTGAGAAACATGGTATAATCTCCAACAAGCTAGAACTGCCAGCACACCAATGAATTCCTTCAACATAGTGAGTCCCTCAATCCGACCAGAAACGCCTACACGTCATCGAAAAAACTCCCCATCGCGCGACATATCCACCGAGAAAATCTCATCGTGTTATTTCCATTCCGAATGATCTATTTGCCACGTCTGCGAGGGGCGTCGAGCTAAGGGGGGCCGAGGGGTCACGACGTCGGCTGGTTCACATCTGAAACGAGACAAAAAGAATACAGTCCAATTTCGGCGTGTTACGCGACAGGAACACTCGCTCATAGGCAATTTGATCCTATTGAACGGGGTCTCCACGGGCGACGGATCCGGATAAATTGAATCAGCGAAGGCGAAACGGCACTAAGAGGGCCCTGGGCGATGAATGGAGTTAATTAATTAGTCGGTATAGGATGCGACAGTTGCGACACAGGACGATGCCTCGCGCGCGTCTTAGGTGGATGCGAGAGGTGGAATTATGTTATGTTCGGGGATTTCGCATGGTTTTTTGGATAGTTGTTGATAAGGGATCTCTGTTTTTGTGTCGATGATGTTGAAAGGTCAGCTGGTTGTCGGAATTAAACAGTTTTTGGAAATATTGCTAATGAACATTCTGTAATGTCGATAGATCGTTAGGGTCTTGTAGATTTTGCAAATTTGTTCATTCAAAATCTTTTCTTTTATCCAAACATTGAACATTAATTTCTTCTGGAGTTAGGCAATAAGACTTTTACTGCTCCATCTCCGGTGATGAAATGAGTTATGTTCAAGCAGGTGGCAATATGCCAATACAAAAAAATGTTGTGTAACCACTAACCATGATATTTTCATGGCATTTATTTTACTGATTTTTGGCATTTATACAATTTTTCACTACTTTTTCCAATAAATCTGGCCGTATGGCGTCAATGATGGCTTGAATATTGAAATTAAATACATCAAAAGTTGCAGACGACTTCTGAAAATCGAGTTGTAACCAATTTGGTTTTGCAATGAATTGATGGTTGAGAGCGCAGTTTTGCAAATTCTTGCACGAGTAGGGATTCACAGCTTGGCTTGATTTTCAAGCTACTTGGCTTGAGCTTGACTTGGTTTCCAGTAGTAGTTTTTCAATCTCAAGTTGAGTCGAGTATTTATTCATCAAATACTTGAATCATATCAAGCTTCTTGATTTTCAGGAGTTTTATTGTGTAGTGTCCCATCAATAAAAAAATTATTAAATGAGAAGGAACTTATTGTATAAAAGAACCGAAGATATCAACTTTTTTTCAAATAGAAACATAAATTAAATCACTATCAATCATAACAGAATAAAAAATTATAAAGTTTCTTAGTATTGAGAAACTTCCAGGCTTTGTTTGATCCCCTAAGTTTTCATCCAGGATCTAAGACACATGAGGTATCTTATAGATTTGTTGCCTAACCTTTTGCTGGTTTTCATAACTGTAAGAGCAGCTCTGGAAAATTGTCTTTCAACAGGATCTGAAGATGCTGGCGTTGATGAAAAATCCTTGGCCATTTTGGCCAAATTTGGAAAGATATGTCTGAAACTACCAAAATCTACCAATAGATATCATAGAAATGTGAGAAAACTACTAATAAAGTCACACTGACGAATGCTTCAGTCTCTCGACGCTCGAGGAATTCCCTTATTCAGTCTAAGCGCGCACGAGATTGCGAAATATATGCCGTGCGATACGTGCATATCAAGCTCAAATAATATCAAGTAGCTTGATATCAAGTCAAGCAATAAATATCTGAAATCAAGTCAAGCTCAAGTAAGTATGTAATTTTTCACGTGCTTGATTTTCAAGTCAACTAGTTGGTTAAAATATCAAGGTACTTGGCTTAATGAATCCCTGATACTAGTACTTATGTGCCTACAGATTCAACAAAAAGATAACATCTTCAGTCTTGGAGAACCACGAAAGACACGCCCATAGAACTGCCGATAAATCCCTAATGTTAATTTGTTCGAACGGCGGGAATGAGATTTCAATTTAGAATCCAATAAAACAAACCTGCGACTCTGCAAAAATTCATAGCGCGAAATGCAAACTTAATGATGAAGAATAACTCGTTTCTCTCTCTCCTAAGAACGTATTCGTTAGGATTATCTTGACATCTACTCGTCCGGTTGAATGAACAAATCGGAGCTCCCTGATTAAAATACATCCTTTCAGGGTGTAATCGACCTAATCAATCGTTTTTCTTCCAAACGAAATTATATACATGAATCTCTGTCAATTCGATTCGGTCTGAATCAATTCAAATTGCTAATGGGAGGTGCTATCTGTCTGAGCAGAGACGGTGCTGAATCTTAAAACGCAATCGTAATAAAAGAATTAGAGTATCCTATTAAATATAAATGCAAATCAGGGCCAACTTGGAATATCAAGTACCAAATGATGTCTGAGACATTTAATTAAGGCGAATTTGAATTTAAGGGTGCCGCACAAGGGCAGATTTCTCTCCCCTTCAGGTTGCGATTTGTCGTTTCATCGAGGTTTCATCAGCTTCAACATTTAAAGATTTTTTTGCCATATCTGGAGTTTTCAGAACAACGAACAAAAATACATAATTTTCTACAGCAAAGTAATTCAGATTTTGTTGGGTCAAAGGTGGCAAAAAATCTCATGAAATAGAACTTGCTCTGATTTCCAAGGTATGAAGGCTCAAGTTCTTCATGGCAATTCTGGTCACTCAAAAAAAAAGACACATTCAGAAAAAAAATTCTTGAAACTACGATATCTTGCGTCTGGAGACCAATAATGTTCTTGATAGTAAAAACAATCGAACACCAATTTTGAATGAACGCAAAGTGAAGTTGATCGAGATAGTAGACATTGTCAAACTATCATCTGTACGTGTCGATTATATCATTCACGAATATTTGTACATGAGAAAGCTGTGTGCAAAATGGGTGCCGCACAAGCACACAATCGATCAAAAGCAACAATGTGTTAATGATTCTGAGCAGTTTTTGATGCTGTTTAAGTGCAATAAACCTAAATTTTTGCGTCGATGTGTGACACTGGATGAAACATGGCTTCATCATTTCACTTCGGAGTCCAATCGACAGTCAGCTGAGTGGACTGCACACGATGAACCGAATCCAAAGCGAGGAAAAACACAATAGTGAGCTTGCAGGGTTATGCCATCAATATTCTGGGATGCGCAAGGTATAATATTCATTGATTATCTCCAAAACGGCCAGACCATCAACAGCGATTATTATATAGCCTTATTGGATCGTTTAAAGGATGAAATCGTTTAAAAACGGCCCCATTTGTAGAAAAAAAGGCTGTTTCATCGGGACAATGCGCCGTGTCAAAAATCAATGAAAACAATCGCAAAATTGCATGAATTGGGCTTCGTATCGCTTCTGCATCCACCGTATCCGCAAGATCTGGCCCCAGCGACTTTTCTGCTGTTCTCAGACCTCGAAAGAATGCTCGCTAGAAAGAAATTCAGTTCCAATGAAGAAGTAATCGCCGAAACTGAGGCCTATTTTCAAGCGAAAGACAAATCGTACTACAAAAATGGTATCGAAAGGTTGGAAGATCGCCATAAACGCTGCATCAACCTCGAAGGCAACTATGTTGAATAATAAAATCGAATTTTGGCAAAAAAAATGTGTTTTACTTTGATAGACAGGGGACTTTTCAATTGGCCTGTTAAGTCTTATTGCAAAATAGGCAGTCCCAAGATCAGCGAGCAATCGAGAAAACCGGGGTTTTGCCTCAATACTACGGGCTACAGAAGCAATATTCTCAGTTGTTTTTGAGCAACGCACATGGTTCATGTCCTTCACATTATCAACTCGTCCGAGCAACTCTCTCTTTTTCACCAGTTTCAGTATTGAACCAAAAAGATTATTCACGATGACCCAAAAGTGTTTTAGTTTTGCAAACTATGATTACAACCTTTTCACCAGTTTTGAAGTGAATTTGAATGAATGAGCTATTGACCAATCTACCTTTCCATTTTTATTTTTGGCGTAGTTTCCACTTGTCGAATGTCAAAAGATGACAGTTTCAAAACTGACAGCTGACAATTCAAAACGAAACCCCTCATTGACATACTTTTCATATTGAAAAATAATGAGATAATAATGTCGAAAAAGACGAACAGCCGTGATCGTATTTCAACATAATAATCTACAGCGAAATAAATTTCAAAGGGAACAGAAAAAAAGCTAATTTATCCGACTGGCTGCCCGCACAAATATATTCGAAATTGAGGACCGCAGGGACCGCATGGCATCGGTGGCTGCAAATGCGGTTTTTTGTTTGCATTTATCTGGTGCGTGATACAACATCGGTTTTTGTTCAACGTCCGCGGTGACATACACGACAAATAACTGTGAAAGTGTTCCCTAATCTCAAAATTAACCATGTGCACTGATACATTGCGCAAATACTGGAGATGAACTCTGGTTTGTGGATCCCGTTCGGCAGTATGAATCTAGCCCCCTTCTCGTCATGAAGGATGGGATTTGCCTTGGATTAACTTGCTCGTCGCTTAAGCCACCGAGCGCTAGTTGGTGCAGCGACATCTATTATTCACTATTTAAAAGTTTCGCGAATGTTGTCCTATGCAAAGGGGAGGGTTGAATTGATGTTTACAATGTGATGGGCGAACTTGAATAGAAGGCTTTGGAGAGTTACTTATCATATTATGTCTTGAGCACTCTTCATCAGTTCATTACGCATTTTCGCATTTTTTGAATTTTCACAAATTCAGTCACTCTGACCTAACACGCAAACACGGTTATTCTCTAACGGAGAAACATGAAAATTTAAAATTCTCTGGGTAGGTTCGAATCACGAATGTCGACATTACTATCTATGTAGACAATTAGTTACCAATCATTTCACAACATTATTTCAACGTACCTGTGCCCCTTGGTATATAGCAAACTATAAATATTCTCTCATTCAAAATCGTCCCCTAAAATTTGTCGCACTTATACACCAACACCATGGATGATCACGACAAAGAAGTTAAATTTCCTTTATTGTATGCCTTACTTTTGGCCCGAGATTTCATTACTAGAATCTAACAGATAATAGTTATTTGTTTTACTAGGCAGCAAATCAGTAGATTGATTGCCGCGGCTGATAGTTCATAGCCGAGCATAGCGTCAATCTACTTTGCTGCCAAGTTCAACAAATAATTTTTTCATCGATTGTTCATAATGATTTATGTAGGATATTCTATTTGCAAATTATTACAATTCCCACAATCTTTTTATCTTTTCTGTAGTGATAAATTAAAACGAATTGTGATAGAAATCGCAATTGTTGGAATGATCGGTTCACTATAGAAATGTATACGTCCATGATAATTATAGTTTGACAACTTATGAAATATCTGACAGTTTTTTGGAAAAATATCGGATATACTTATATTATCGACAGTGATACCGACTCAGAAGTAGTTACTCCTCCAAAAATAAGGAAGGTGGCAAAAAATATTGATTGCAAGAAAATGTCGATTTATTCGCATTGGGAATGATCACTTCGCTGTCTAGGCAGGAAAGTAATACCTACTTTGCTGATTGATGAGTGTCTGCAAAAAAATAATTGCTGTCGATCGGAGAAAAAATAATTTTTTCTTGGGTCTGCCGTTAGACACTACACTGGGAAATCCTTACAATTTCAAAAGCCGATTAGAACCTACTAAGACCTGAAATAAATGTCAGATCAGCCAATATAACTTCCTATAGATGAAGGAAGTTTCGATGAATATTACTTTCCAGAATTGGATTTTCCGCTGAGTCACGTGGAAAATTTCTATTAATCCCTTGTGCTGGCTATTGCATTGTCACTGGCGACGAAAAAACCTGGCTTGAAGCAGTTTTCTTGCTCCTAGCTTAGTAAACTGCGAAAAATGTTATGGCCTCCAGTCCACAAAGTTATCACCTTTATACGAGACACTGAATGAAGTTTATGTTTTAATTAGCGCAGACCAGAGTATAATAATACGTCAGGACACTCAACGCCAAGGACGATTTCTGCAATCCGGACAGGATGAAGTACACAGCATTTGCCTAATCATCCCGGCTAGTGGAGCTTTAAACCTAGGATTTATCCTCTGGATAATGAAAGTTAGGGAAGGAAAGGAGGATTAGGAAAACAAGGAATCTAGTAAAATATTCAGTGCTGGTAGTATAATGTGTATAAACTCAGAAATGAAATACTTCCTTGCGTCTACACGAGACTGGAATACGTATGTGATTCCTCCTGTGTGACGTCCTTCTTGCCATCAGAACCGGAAGAATTTTGAAGGAAGAACACTACAAATTTGATAATTTCAGTTATAATTATATGTAGGTACATCACTTTATCTTTGAGACCACTAAAAACTAAAAGAACAAATGTTGATGTTATGTTTGTTTATAGAATTGTAAACCATTTCATTGATTGTGAATATCTGTTGGGAAGAATAGGCCTTAACACGAACCATATATCTCTAAGGTATCGCGATCTATTCAATATCCCTTTCAATCCAACTAATTATAGTATGAAGTACGGAAGTACGGAATTAAACCTGAGATTCCGAGATTTATGGCACAGAACTTCACCCAGGATTGTTTTTTTACAGGATTGTAATGCTGATAATTGTTTACAGGGTGTGTAAAGAAGATGCGACAATATTGGAGGGGGTGATTGACCAGGTCATTTGATACAAAAAAGTTTCTATACACTGTATCCTTAAAGTATGGAACGAATTCATTTCTAGCTAAACAGACCATTTTAAGAAATAATCCTGAAACACGTCGATTTTTTATTTTAATTTACCGTATTTTAAAATAATAATTTGATATATAGGGTGCATTACTTTCGAGTAATGACGTTACCATCATTTTTTTTAAGTGGAACACCACCATTTTGTCTCAATTTTCCGATTACTCTAGCTGAGTTGATTCCAAAAATGTATCACATATTGATTCCAATTGGTACAGGGTGGACAAAAATACAATAGTTTTGTGTGTGCTCATGAGGTAACGCGTAACGTTCTTAATTAGTTAAATTAACAATACATATTATCAAGAATACTTATTGTTTAACACGGTAATTGGTTTGAATGTATCACTTTGTAGTTTGTTACATTTTTAGATTGATAAAAATGTATAAAAATAAGAAATAATTCCTTTCATATTCTGTCAGCTAGACCACAAGTACCAAACATGTTTGGAAACAGTTCATTTTTGTTAATCTAAAAAGGCAACAAACTACAAACCAATTGCCGTTAGACAATAAGTATTTTTGATAATATTGTTGATTTTACTAAAAAAGGATGTTACGCGTTACTTTATGAGCACACTCAAAACTATTATATTTTTGTCCTCCCTGTACCAATTGGAATGGACATGTGCTACATTTTTGGAATAAGCTCAGCTAGAGTAATCCGAAAATTGAGACAATATGGGGGTGTTCTATAAGAAAAAAGACGATGACGTCATTACTCGAAAGAAATTCACCCTGTATGTTAGATTATTATTTTAAAATACGGTAAATTGAAATCAAAAATCGACGTGGTTCAGGATTATTTCTTGAAATGGTCTGTTTAGCTGAAAATGAGTTGGTTTCATACTTTACGGACACAGTGTATACATAGGTCCGCAAACGCTTCATTACCGATCTATAGAGTGTTTTATGAGGAGAAGATTAGATTTCTACCGTTTTATAACTTCAACACATATCACAGAATAGAATCAATCCTCGACATAAGTTCATTGGAACTTTTTCAAAACGACCTAACAATTTCCGCAGCGTAGTTAGAAAATACCCTTATGGTATGTTATGTTAGTTATGTGGTTTCCAAGGGTGCGTTAATAAACAGTGATCTCCTCATTTTTTATTATGTGAATGATGCCTAAGCTTTATATTTGAAAATAATGAATAAGAAAATCTCCATTGCTCCAGTTTGCGGTCAAACCGAATCTATCTATCCGAGTCGAAGGACCAGCGACCAACTTTCCGGATCGCTGGAACGTACCCGCGACTCCCAACAATTCTTCCGCTACGAAAGTGGGTGAAGTTTGCAGACGCACTCCCAACGTTTACCAGGAACGCTCTGCTCCGGCGGTAACGACAAGGTAGTGCCGTCCCCGAGGAGTAATTGGAGTTTAGCACTCCCCGTGGTGGAGTAGGACGAATCGACTTCGTGCGACCTCCGTTGCAAGACGGAATTGATTTCGTCGCTGCTCCGACTGGAACACATTTGAATTAAGGAGATGGGGAGGACTTTGCCAAATGGGATTTTGCGGGAGTCTGGTTGCAGTGTAAACATATATTCAGTTGCGGTTCGAGGAGTTAGAGGTTTTGAGGAGTATTGGGATTATCGGAAAAGGAGTTATTTGAGACGGTTTTGTGTCAGATGACGTTCTGATGTCGTTTGATGGAAACTGTCGAAATTTTCCGAAAAAACGGGTCGTATTTTATTGATGTGGGTTTTATGTACGAAAACAATAATGTTGTCATAAAAACTAAACAAGTGGGGGGTTCTTTCTCCAAACATGAAAATGACTGAATGCAGTTTTTCAAAGGAACCACGCTGGAATACGAAATTATCCGGTCGTTTCGATGCACGAGTGTAATTCGGGGGAATATTTCCCGAATAAACTGTTAAACTTGTCAAAGTGACGTTATTAATTCATAAATTCTTAGATTCGAACTATTTGACTAACTAAACTATGCATCCATGAACGATGCAATTATCGCAGGGCTATTTCACTTACCAGATTTTAATATTGAAAAATTCATTCCAAAAATATTTGTATATTGTTGTTGTATATTCTCAAACCCTTAGAAAAACACCCATTATTTCTTTCATCATTCAGGAGATATTATACATCAAAAATGTTCAATAACACATATTCGGAACCTACATTTATCCTAGATAAACATCTGAAATTAATAAAATGATAAGATTATTCGCTTTCACAACCTAAAGAGAACACCAAGAGTGATGTTACTTAATTCATCCCTCATTATTTCCAAGGTCTGAGTAACAAACACGCAGAGCTTTTATCTTCGGCATTAACATCTCTGACCGATGTGGCAACTTCCTCATTGCTGTACGGCCTCCTGATTATATTAGGGAACACTCTGATTCCATTCGTTTCCAGACATGATTAATGCACCTCCACTAGTCTAATGACTAAACTTGGCCCTTTCCCGAAAAAGTTCGTCCATTTCTGAAATGACTCTCGACTTTCATTGTATCTGAGGTGAAAAATTAAAATAGATAAGGGGGTTGCCTTTCATCATTCTTCCTGATGGATGGAGCCATCAAGCTTGATGGTGTGGAAGAAACCGTAAATTGTTTCGAACTATTTGTTGGTTAGGAATATATTAACAGATCATCTTGTTTGTGACGGGGACAAAAGATGAGATATTCGGTATTGTAGCCATCGTTTATTCTTTACTCTTCGGAATTTTCGAACTTCAGTCGTTGAAGAATTTATCCTTCATTCAGATATGTGTTTGTTCCTTGATTATATAGGATGTTTTTTTCGAGGTATATAACTTTGAGTTGGCATTTCTGTTCAAGATGGCGACCGATTTAACAGCTGTCACGTGATTTATTCTCAGTTTGGTTTGGCAATTCATCACGAATAGACTCACGCCTGAACAATACTTGCAAATAGTGCAATTTCATTTCGAAAATAATGGTTCTGTGCAGAATACGGACCGCGCACTAAGTCCATTAGCGATGAAGCGCATTTCTGGTTGAACTGCCGCATTTGGAGTGAAGCTAATCCTCAAGTGTATGTCGAAACACCGTTACATCCAGACAAACTGACTGCTTGGTGCGCTTTATGGGCTGGTGGAATCATTGGTCCGTACTTCTTCAAAAACGATGATGGCCAGAACATCGGTATACAGCCATGATTACTAACTTTTTCATTCCTGAATTGAACAACCATGATGTCCAGGAGCTGTGGTTCCAACAAGACGGCGCAACATGTCACACAGCTCGTGCCACAATCGATTTATTGAAAGACACGTTTGGTGACCGCCTAATTTCACGTTTTGGACCTGCGAATTGGCCTCCAAGATTTTGTGATTTAACACCGCTAGACTACTTTCTGTGAGGCTATGTAAAGTCATTGGTCTATGCGGATAAGCCACAAACCCTTGACCATTTGGAAGACAACATTCGCCGTTTATTGCCGATATACGGCCACAAATGTTGGAAAAAGTCATCGAAAATTGGACGTCCAGATTGGACTACATCCGAGTCAGTCGTGGCGGTCATATGCCAGAAATCATATTTAAAATGTAATGCCACAAGATTATGTTGCGGATAAATAAAATTCATGTCAATCGAATGATCCATCGTTGTTTTATTGCAATTTAAAGTTCTATAGTTCTAAAAAAACACCCTTTATAATAGCGTCATTATTAGCGTGCCTCAAGAAGGCCATATTTCAAAGGACATACTTGAAGCAATTGTCTTCAATTGATTTATTTTTAATGTGTTCGATTTTCAGGGTAACATTTTTCAATTAAGGCTTATTTATCAGGTGTGTGAATAAGTCTTTCCCGTTTTTTGTAAGAGATGGCGCCACCAATACTGTGCGAGTATTTAATGGTTACATATGTCATAATCGAAGCTTATTCATCTGTCAACAATTCCACACTAACACATCAGTTGAAATTTTTTCGCATCATAAATTTTTGAAATCGTGAAAATGTCGAAATTTGAGCCGAGTCGACGTCATTTGCGGGAAGTTTCACTTTATTGGTTCAATTTGAAGAAATCTGCTGCCGAGGCGCATCGGTTGCTTCAGGAAGCTTATGGAGAAGGTTGTGTCGATGATTCAAGTGTTCGCGGATGGTTTCGACGCTTCAAAAGTGGCGATTTCGACGTGGAAGACAAGGAGCGTTCCGGGCGGCCGCAAATCTTTGAAGATCAAGAATTGGCGACTTTGCTTGATGAAGATTCGTGTCAAACGCAAGAAGAACTTGCTGAAGCATTGGGAGTTGACCGAACAACCATTTCCAAGCGTTTGAAAGCCATGGGAATGATCCAAAAGCAAGGAAATTGGGTGCCGTACGAACTGAAGCTGAGAGACGTCGAACGGCGTTTTTTCACTTGCGAACAGCTGCTTCAGCGACATAAAAGAAAGGGTTTTCTGCATCGTATCGTGACTGGCGATGAAAAGTGGATCCGTTACGATAATCCGAAGCGAAGAAAATCATGGGGACTACCCGGCCATGCATCATCATCGACGGCCAAGCCAAATATTCATGGCGCCAAGCTCATGCTCTGTATATGGTGGGACCAGCTAGGTGTGGTTTACTATGAGCTTCTGAAACCGAATGAAAGGATCACAGGCGTGGTCTATCGACGACAATTGATGCGTTTGAGCCGCGCACTGCGAGAAAAACGGCCACAATACTCCGACAGGCACGACAAAGTTATTTTGCAACATGACAATGCTCGCCCACATGTTGCAAAGCCGGTGAAAACATACTTAGAAACGCTCAAATGGAAAGTCCTACCCCACCCGCCGTATAGTCCAGACATTGCTCCGTGTGATTACCATCTCTTCAGATCGATGACGCATGGCCTGGCTGACCAGCACTTCCATTCCTACGAGGAAGCCAAAAAATGGGTGGATGACTGGATAGAGGCCAAACCGGTCGAATTTTTTCGCAACGGGATTCGTATGTTGCCAGAAAGATGGGGAAAAGTTGTAGCTAGCGATGGCCAATACTTTCAATAATTCATTTGTAACCATTTTTTCACAATGAAGGCTCAAAATTTGAAAAAAAACGGGAAAGACTTATTCACACACCAACATTTTCAAATCACTGTTGCATCGTTTCATCGAATACGACAGTGATCAAAGTGGTGGAATTACGATCATGATGTCACCGTGAAATCATCGCAAAATGAAGATGAGAATCCATCACCCTTGTTTCCTATAGAATACTATCTCGTAATCAGATAATCTAGACCAGATCATTTTGAACACGTCTACTTGTGGCCCCTTCCCTCAAAGCGATGTTGAATGTTCAAATGACCTAGGATCTAATGGAATTAGATCTCTCTTCTTAGAATGAGATATCTATTCCATCTAAGGCCATTTCTAGGCATGAATCCACATGTTTAATATCGTCGAAAGCGAAAACCCGAATTCTTCCTGTCAATCTGTTGCGATCAAAAGAAAAACAACTTCATCACCTTTCCACACAGCACCCACACACTGTTTCAGGATATTGAATACAAGAACACATTCTCAACGTTGAAGTCTCCTGAATGGTTTTTTGATTCACCGAATTGGTCTCTGTCTCGACAAACTTTGCGAAACTCCCCCTATTCCACTGCTACTTGGGAAAGAGTCAAAGAACCACATTATATTTTCGACAAAGTTCCACCTTTGTTGCGAACAACATAAAAGGATTCTTTCCCTTGCGACAGTGCGCCAGGAACTGAACAAATAACCCACCAGTTGTTTTTCTTCATGTTTCCATTATTTTTCGTCATATGAAGTCCAAGAGTATTTTCCTCATCGTTTCGTTCCTAATTTGGAGGAAGGGTGTATTTTTCAGTGCGGTGTTCGCCTTTCTTTCGGAAAACAGCCTTGAATGTTGCTGATTCTTATATGTGAAAGAGATTCATTTCGGGAAGTTGGTCGTCTGAAACTGATAAAATGGATGAAAAAGTTCGCATTGTGACTGAAGACCTACTTTCAAAAATGACGGAATTTCTATTAATTTTTTTCATTTTGTGAATTCGAACTAAATAATATATTGGATTAAATGAGGTAATACATTCTTTGAATTTTAACTTAACGATCAGAGTTGTTCCCTACGGAAATGACGACATTCTGAATATTCTATTTTAATTCTGCTCAGATCAATATACGAGTAAAATATTGAACGAACTAAAAACTCTGCTATTGCTATTGAGCGCTATTATAAATAATAGCAATGAGAACATCGGGTCGCTTCTGTCACTGTTTCATAGGATGGTTCAGGAAACAATTTGTGAATATGTTTGTACATAATTGAAGAATGTTTAATTCGTGCATATTTACGCAAGGTCAATCAGAAGAAGACTTTCCACCAGGTTTTCGATTCATACACCTAGCCTTTACTATCGATTTAGCAAGCATAGGCATACAACTTCGCTTCCGCCTTTTTCTCCTGGAATTCGAGGCTTTATTATAAAAAATGGACAATATATTGGACATCGCTGGTCACTAATTTCTCCCATCTTTCGGGCAGCGTACGAATCCACAGCGTTCCATGAATCGATCCAAATTTTTAGATCGAAACAAGTGATAGTCCGAAGGAGCAACGTCTGGAGAATATGGCGAGTGGGGAAGGACTTTCAATTTCAATAATGACTTGAACTCTTTCGCAACATGGGGTCGAGCATTGTCATGCTTTGAAATCACTTTATCATGTCTCGCGTTGTATTGCGACCCTTTGTCGTTCAATGCTCCGCTCAAACGCATTAATTGCTTTCGATAAGAATCGCCTGTGATTGTTTCGATAGGTTTCAACAACTCATAATACACTACGCCAAGCTGGTCCCACCAAATACTGTGCATGTCCTTGGAACCGTGAATATTGGGTTTGCCCATCGTCGTGGAAGTATGGCCGGGATATCCCCATGATTTTCTGCGCTTGGAATTATAGTCATGAACCCATTTTTGCCTCCACTAATTATGCAAAAATCCCTTCCGCCTTCACCTTGCAAGTAGCTGCTCACAAGCAAACAAACGCCGTTCAACATCTCTAGGGTTCAACTCGTACGGCACCCAATTTCCTTGTTTCTGAATGATTCCCATGACTTTCAGGCGTTTTTAAATGTCTTGTTACGTCACTTCCAATGATCGTGCCAATTCTTGTTGCGTTTGACAAGAGTCTTGATCAAGTAATGCCTCCAATCCTGCATCTTCGAAAACCTTTTCTCTTCAACCGCCATTCTGGTCTTCCATCTCAAAATCGCCGTTCTTGATGCGTTGAAACCACTTTCGGCTTGTTCTTTCACTACTAGCGGCCTCACTATTGGAGAGCATTCGATGAACCTCAGCCGCAGATTTCTTCATATTAAAGTAGAAAATTAAAACCTTCCTTACGAAAATTTGGCTCGTAAACTGACATGTTTATTCGAGAATAACTTATGTTGCTGACATAAATCAACTTACATTTCGATGGCGTTATGTTTACAAATACCTAAGCTTAATATGTGACATCTACGATCTTTTTATCTCGAAATAATATGTTGAGAATGTAACCAGAACCATACATAATTCAAGAAAAATATAGTAAAAGAATTAGCTGATAATTTATTGTCTGCAAAACAAACGCTGTCGAGATTCGAAATGATTATATGAACAATTTCAAACTATTCATAGAGCAATTGTCATATGAATAAACCAACGCTTAAAAGCTCCTGACTTTCCTAATATTTTATATATCACAATGTATCACAACGATTTTCGTCGAACTAACAAACTTCGTAGGTGAACACAAAATAACTACAACAGGTCACACTAAACCCTGTAGATAATCCAACCTCTCCGTCAAGGCAACGCGGATCAACATCCGAACTACTCCCACACAAAAGAGCGCTCCTGCGAGGCAAAAAAAAACAAATCGTCTTTCTACTCCTCCACAATACTTGGCGACATAATCACATTGAAAGAGCGGCATTTGCATATAGATACACCTTTTTCGGAACCTGCTGCAGCGCCCTAATGCCCATGAAGCCCAGACAGCGACCTCTGCGAACCGGCTCAAATTTAATAAGAGTTCCCGTTTAATATAGGACGGAAGGATTAGGGTAACATTGTGTAGAAGTTGAAGCTCGCTGGTTGTTACAGCGAGCCGCCATAGGAGAACTACTACGTCGCCATCAGCGCAATCTCGCCTAATCCGAACAAAACGAACTCGGGACTAAAATTTATCCGGGACATGACTCTTCTTACGCCCCCTACAAAACCGGTCTCCGCCCGGGCGGGCGTTAAGAAGTGGATATATAAAATCTCTTTGAGTTCATTATTGGGGTGTCGGTTATCCGGTGGAATAGCTGGCCGTGCGACGGCTTGGTCTTTATAGTCGACATTCTTGCTCGAAACTAACAACTGTTGTTTGGGATGTGAGTTTCTTGCGGACGTTTTTGGGGGGAATATAAAAATTATAAGCTGAAGCGAAAGAGGAGAAAGGATAAAATACACTGCTTGACAGTTGAAGTAAATATCTACTGACAAACTGACAATGAAACTGCAACACGCAGAAGGAGCTGTTTAAATTTTGAATTTTGTTTGGTAAAACGTAGATAGCATAGCAAGGAGTAATTGACTAAAATTTGGAGAAAAAAGCGGAGGGTTCACAATTGTTTTCAATAAATTAGTTAATAATGTGTTTGCGATTATCTATACACTCCTCGATACGTCTCGGAATTGATACAATAAGATGGTCTAATTCTTCTTGAGGTATACTATCCCAAGTTACCTGTAATTCATCTCTAAGAGCCGCCAAAGTCCGTGGGGGCTGGGGTGAATTTCCAAGCCTTCAAGCCATGATGTCCCAAACATGTTCTATGGGCGCAAGATCGGAAAATCTGGGCGCCCATGGCAAAATATTCGCATGGGTCGCTTCGAACAATTTCAAAAATACTCTGGCAAGATAAAGTCGGGCATTATCTTGCCCGGGAGGGGAAGAACATATGGCTCCACTATTTCTTGAAGGTAACGCAGCGCTGTCATGTTACCTCGAATAAAGACTAAAGGTGACCTACTTGCATGTGCAATAGCACCCCATACAATAACGCCTACTGTCCGGTGTACATGACGCTCAACATCAAACTGAGGTTCACGTCTTTCTTCTCGACTTCGTCTAACTCTTCTTCGGTCATCATGTGCATCCAAGGAGAAACGAGATTCATCAGAAAAGACGACCTGATGCCAATCCATATTCCAATATTGACGTTCTCTACACCACTGTAATCGTTGCCGAAGATGCTCAACCGTCAGAGGTGACACAAGATGAGCTCGATAATGCTGCAGTCCAAAAGACCTTATCCGGCGGTAAACCATTCGGATAGTTGTAGGATGGTCTTGTTTTTCTAACCACTCAACAGCCAAAGATTGAGTTGTCGCAAATCGGTCTCTAATGACCATAAGTCTTAGACGTCTATCTTGAACTTCATTTGTGCCCCTTCGACGTCCGGTGCCTACTCTTCTTCGATTTTGAGCATTATCAAACGACGCTTGACAACATTTCATAACAGTAATTGTATTCTTATTCGTACGGTTAGCAATTTCTCGAAATGACAACCCCGCCTCCCGTAGACCAATAATTCAACCTCTTTCAAATTCACTTATCTGGTGATAAATTCACACGTTCACGTGCTCTAGGCATTTTAACGACAACCAAACATCGACTTTGGGATCTCCTCGAACAGCTGGTTTGTTGTGAAATTCAAAAAACTTGCAAAAAACGACTACAATATTCAAGTAACAAAAATTGTTTACATGATAAAACCTCCACGATTGTTATCTTTAAATTCAATAATTTACTCCTTGCTATACTATCCATGTTTCACCAAAAAAAACCTCTGTGAGCAGTAAATTATTATTGTGAACATTGTTTCAAACTGTAGATATTCATATTGCCTTATTTGTTCGGGTTCACAGTGGACATAGTATTCTACTAAACTTGTTGTCAGCGCACTCTAATCAATCTATTCTTCATAAACGTTCAACGAAAGATTTCCCTTTTCGTATAACTGATTAGTATCGCTTAGCTCAACACAATGATGATAAACAAATTGAAAAGGAGAATATTTGATTGTAAGCCAGCTATAGCATTAAGAGTTTATGTGCCAATGCGACAGCTATTCAAAATCCCAAGCAAGAAACAACCACTGTCTAAACGACAGTATTTATTCAATCTTATTTATACCTATTGGATTGACTCTGTCTTTATTTGAAGAAAAATCGAAAATAAAATGACTATTACTCCAATTTCACACTTTATGAACATTGGAAAAAAAAACAAATGTTCTGTTTGTTGATTCAGCTCCTTAGTAGGTCAGAGTTTGTGACACCATAGGACCAAAAAAATTGTTTTCAGCTTGTTTCAAATACTCTAGTTACTTAGTTTTCACTTAGTGGAAATAGAATAACTTTCATTAAAATTTTTATCATACATTTGTATCCCTTGATCTTTTATTAATATAACTTCCAGCATAATTTGGGGATCTATAACCTGCTGAAAGGATCCAAATCGAAACATATTGGTGATAGGCGACTGCCAATCCACAGGAAATAGTAATACACCGCAAACACCGCAATTTTCCATACCCAAACAACCACAAACCGGTCACATAGGCCACACCATCGCAGCGCTCATCAGACGACGATATTTCTTGCGGTGTTTCCTAGATATTGGCGGCTCGGCCATCGACAATTGCCACAGAATTTAATCGGAAGTCAATAGAATGGCGGATCCGCTCCCAGATACGGATTCGAACAATGTTAATTAAGGCCAATGTTCGAATATGATCAGCGAACAGGGATTGGGCACGGAGCGATGATTGGATCCTGTCATAATCCTCATGTCCTACATTCGCGCGGGGGATTCGCGCTAGTTAATGTGGTAGTTCCGGTCCTGCACGGCGACGGGGATTTTAATTCTACCGCGGATATCTTTTCGAACGTTTTGACTGATTAAATCCAGTAGAACCGACTGCGGGTCTCGTAGTGATAGCGTTGGAGTGCTAAATCGGATTATATTCCTGAAGGGGTTATTTCTCATCGATTCCGAATGGAGACCTATTTTTGTTGAGGTTCTGTTTGTTGGGGGTATTATCGTTCGGGAATTAAATGAGGGTCGTGTAAATAAAATGGTATTTCGAATGGTGGTCGAAAAGAGAAACTTTTCAATCTGATGTGACATATATTTGAGAATATTTTTCTATTACTTTTTTTTATTCATTTTCACTATGAATATAAATATTTTCCGTGATAGATACTACAGTAATAGTAGATTCGATGAATCAATTGAAAGATGAGTTCACATTTGATTAATTAATGTTGTTCAGCTTCTTCGGTGGCTTAGTGGTTAGAGCGTTGGACTTGTGATTCGGGGGTTGCGGGTTCGAGTCCTGCTCGAGGAGGTACTTTTTCCAGAATTGAAAAATTGTCTGATTGCCGTGAAATCAATTCCTCGGTAATTAATGTCATATAATTTTGTGATATTCATGGGATCAATAATTAATGCATGTATAAAGAAGTGCTCTACATCATGAACTTCTCGTCAGTGATTCTCTCTCAATTCTCGTTATAAAACTCAGTTGAATTAGCCAATGAAAATTTGAATTTCCTGGTGTTTTTTCCTCACCTGTACACTATTTACAGGCGTTAGACTCAAATGACAATATTTATTTATCTTCAATCCGCTCCCTCAGATCGAAAAAGCATAAATGCTACTTTGAAATGACCTCAATCATTCGGTAAAAATCGAGAATCTAGAAGGTCTATCACTTCAACCACTAAGTCTGGTTAAGTCTGATGCTCCATTCGACAACAGTGTCATATTAAAAAATGATACATCTTCTTCAATGTGTCTTTAGCTTTTTAATACCTTTTCGATGGAAAGATTCGTCTTTGCTTTCGAAATAGACTAAAAACCTTGGCAATCACTTCTACATTAGAGCCCAAATTATATCTCTGCAGCAGTCTTTGAAGCTCTGCAAAACTCGAGAGATCATTAGATGCCAGATCTGGAGAAATAGCTGAGTGGCCAAGCAGGTGAAAGAAAAATTCGTTAAATTCTACCACGGTTTCATTTATTTATGACAAGGAGGATTGCCTTGGTGGAAGATAATATCTTCATTTTGCTTTGAAGGACTTTTTTCTCAATTGGTGGACTCAATCGATCCAATAACGTTATGTAATATTCACTATGGTTCACTTTACTTCTCTTAAGATATTCAATGAACAATATATCTACCATGCACGTCCCAAAGAACGGATGCCATAACCTTGCCTTCTGCTGTTCGGAATTTGGTCGGCTTTCGCCAATTGTTTCCCACTGAATTCACTTTCACTTGGACTCAAGAGAATATTGAGGAATTAAAATTTCATCGAGTGTCATATATCAACCAATTTGTTCTATTGAACAGTTTCAAAAAGCGTTAGCAAGTGCGGCACCCACTTCGAAAAATGCTTTCTCATAGAAAAATTGTTGTTCACGTAAAATAGTGAATACACTGCCTGCTGTTATCTTCAACTATACCGTTGTCTTGCGGAACTTCAATTTACGATCGCTCAAAACCATTTCTTGGAGTTTTTTCATGTTTTCTGGAACAACAACCGGATTCGGGTAATCAGATTGTAGAGCATCGTAGGTGGTTCTCCGACCATGTTTAGACAGCATACCACTTCTCAACCTTTCTTGCCATTTTTTCCCATCGAAAAAGAGTGTTTTATCAACACTTGAAACTCATTTTTATCTTATCATCAAACATTGAAAAATGTAGCGTCATTTTGATTTAAATATCTAGATCCTGACCTATGTTCCGAACTATTGACACTCATCTTCTGAAGGTTGGTACTAGCGACAAAAAAATTTTGTGGCAATGGCAGTGCCTTTCGAAAGCACATCTAGAAGTGAATTGATGGTAGTGTCTTATTTTCTCTTTGATCAAAGATGATTTCCATTTCATCACAAAAATCAATGATAATCTCAATTAGCTAAAGGATAGATTAAAATGAAAATGCTGCAGAACATATCTGAATGCATCAAAAATTCTTTTCCATAATTCTTTTCAAAAGTCACAAGAGAAGTTGAGAAAACTACATCGCCATTTGTCGGCCTCTCCAGATGCCCGGATATTATTCGACAGAATACAATATACGAGTTTGGAGAAAGGAAAATATGGAAAAGCTCCAATTCTGAATATTCTCTCGGTATTCCGCGTATCTCATTTCGGTCCTGCCCCTAAACATGAAACAAATCCTCATGCCTCCGGCACAACGTAACTTTCTCCGGTATAATTGATATAAACAGATGAATTACCCAATAACAAATATATGTTTTGTCGCTAAAAGCCCGTGCTACAGCCATTGCTTCAATTTGATACAAAATCCAATTACAACCACTAAAGAGGGTTTGCTGCTAGTGCTCGAGCTTTGATGGGAGCACTCATTGATTTTATTGATAATTAAGTTCTAATGGAATTATATCCTGGTCTCTGATTTCCTGAAATTTCAGCAGGACTGCATCCCCTATACAAATTGATGGACCAAAATGGTTTCAGCGGGAATGAGAGCACTTATTGTTGAGTACCAAGATGGAGAACGAATAATCAACAAATATTCTTGAATACAAGCAATTTTGAAATGCATTAGCAGAATTCGAAATAGGTCATTCGAATGATGGAATTAACTGTTATTTATTATTTGCTTTTTCAAATATCAAATTTTTAATGTACGGCCTTATACTGCATCAAAAAATATCGACACAAATAATGAAATTTTCGATCAACAGGTGCTTTTTCATAACATTAACTGTAACTCATCTCAAAAGTTATTAGGCATCAATTTCAATTTGAGAAATATATCAATTTCACAATCGGTTGAGTCCCATACCAAAGTATTGGAATTTGAATTGTGAATTTATTCTTGATATCAAGGATTTCAGGAGTAGAATGGAAAAGCATCAGCTTTTTTATGATATAAATATTATGCTGTATTCATATACACTGTCATGACTCTAAATAATCTTAGAAGTTCTTTAAGATCAACTCACAAAATCAAAATGAAATCTTTCCAAACAAAGGTATTTCCCCAAGTCTTGCAATTTTGCACATCAAGCTAGCCGTTGGAGCAAAAATTTGCACTATCATGACAGTCAAACTTAAAGGTGAATCTCAAAATAGTTTGAGTATCACCCAAGCATTATAATCCTAGAAGAAGTGATGCCTTTAGTTCTTGAATAAGTTAAATTTTATATGGATACCTTCGAAATATTTCATTTTGATCCATATAACAGGATTTCTAGATTCATTGGAATATTCTCGAATTTTGTGTCCCTTGGCTTCAGAATTTTTCTCTTGTCTTACATTCTCTAATTGCTTCATCATAAAACGATGATTTTATGTGAATTCGTTCACTTAGTGATTATGGTAAAAAACTGCTCTCATAGAGCTCTGATTTAAAGGCCCTTTTTTTCAAAACAGTTGCTGTTGTGTCATCGAATATATGAAAAGGACAGTTCCTTCTGTAGCTCCACAAATATGGCAGACGTTAGGTATAGGGTTTTTTTTTCGAGGTATATAATATTAAGGTGGCATTTCTGTTCAAGTGTTCAAGATGGCGACCGATTCAACAGCTGTCAAATGATTTATTCTCAGTTTGGTTTGCCAATAGACTCACCCCTGAACAACGCTTGCAAATAGTGCAATTTCATTTCGAAAATAATGGTTCTGTGCGGAATACGTATCGCGCACTACGTCCATTTTATTTTGTTTAGCGATGAAGCGCACTTCTGGTTGAATGGCTACGTCAACAAACAAAGCTGCCGCATTTGGAGTGAAGCTAATCCTCAAGTGTATGTTGAAACACCGTTACATCCAGAAAAACCTCGAGAAAAACTGACTGTTTGGTGCGCTTTATGGGCTGGTGGAATCATTGGTCCGTACTTCTTCAAAAACGATGATGGCCAGAACGTTACAGTCAATGGTGTTCGGTATAGAGCCATGATTACTAACTTTTTCAGTCCTGAATTGAACAACCATGATGTCCAGGAGCTGTGGTTCCAACAAGACGACGTAACATATCACATAGCTCGTGCCACAATCGATTTATTGAAAGACACGTTTGGTGACCGCCTAATTTCACGTTTTGGTGATCTGTGAATTGGCCTCCAAGATCTTATGATTTAACACCACTAGACTACTTTCTGTGGGGCTATGCAAAGTCATTGGTCTATGCGGATAAGCCACAAACCCTTGACCATTTGGAAGACAACATTCGCCGTGTTATTGCCGATATACGGCCACGAAAATTGGAAGTCCAGATTGGACTACATCCGAGCCAGCCGACGCGGCCATATGCCAGAAATCATATTCAGAATGTAATGCCACAAGATTATCTTGCGGATAAATAGAATTCATGTCAATCGAATGATCCATCGTTGTTTTATTGCAATTTAAAGTTCTATAGCTCTAAAAAAACACCCTCTATTTATTGAAAGCCAGCACTGAATATACTGATACCCCACTTGGAGTATATCACAAGAACCCATAAAATAATGCATATTCTGATGATTGTATTCAAATGAAGGTTGTTTTTCTCAGAGTGTTATCACTTTTCATGGTAAACATTATCTTCATTCCAAAATTACGTGTATCACCATTAGAACGATGGGATTCTTCATGCCCAAACAACCTAGTTGTGAAGAGATGAAAACTACCGCGGATCAATCTGGCGCATCTAGTCATCTCAATTAATTCATGCCCAACTAGCTCTCAGCTATTTAACGTTCATATTGATTCGCAGCAGTATTGGCGTAACAGTTTATGGGAAATACTAACAGCATCAATCATGGCAAGGATCCGACCCTGGTTTCGTCCATATTTCGAGTCGAGGATGCTCAATTAGCATCCAAGTTTGTGCACAAACACGAAACGTCGGTTAATGGCTCTGATGGACCGAACCTGATTGAATTTAATTGGTTCCTTCTGTGTTTACAGAGAAGAGAGGAAGGAGAGTTCTTCTGAGGGCCGAGGAATTTGGCGGATACGACTGGAGTGGATATAGCTGCTCTGGATGAGGCCGACATCAAAGGATAATTTTCATTATGAATTGTTGTAGAGAGAGCTTGAACGTTTTGCGCAGATCTGATTATTTTGGTGGAAATAAGTAATGGAGCAGATATTGAATTAATATGTTCTGCAATTATAATCCAATATATTTGATGGCAAAAAATAATGCACCTATTGACCTGAATAACTAGGCAGCTTTCAGAGCTTGTTTTTATTGCACTAATGAAATTTCGAATATAGATTTTAACTTTGATAGATTGAATTTTGTTTTTTAAAACACCAATCTAGAGTCAAAACTTGATTAGTTGCATACTGCATGAAAATATAAAATGGCGTTTTGCTTTAACATATCATTCATCATTTTTCCCTACAATTCTCATTTTTTCTATATTTGCTTCCAATCGGCATCAAATCATGATCAAATGAAATTTAAATTTGTAATGTAAACGGGGCATCATACATTTCAACGGATGATACAAAAGTTCAGATGAAAACCACAGCGAAAATTCTCTTCGCGTATAGATGCAGTAACTGGTTTGTGTATTTGTTTACAGAATGAGCTGACACATTTATATTGAAGGGCTTCCTCTTTAACCAAGCAAAATCTTTTCCATCCTTTCTTTTCACTAACAGTTGAGGACTTTATAATTGAATCTGAAAAAAAAGGGAAGAACATGAAAGGAGTAATAAATGTTAGTTTATGTTAGTTTGATTTGAAGTTAGCGACCCATTCTAAAAAGGAATCTGAAACTGAATGTATAGTTTGGAAACCAATAAAATTTATAAATGGGACAATTATTCGCCCACTGGTCAATGATTTCTCTTACACCACGCTCACATAGTTGGCTTGCAATAAAATGCCATTTGAAGAGCATACTGTTGCAACGAGCATGACCATTCTTAAGTCGATTTAAAATACCCCAAATTTTCCTAGGAAGATTGAACTTTTTCTGAAGGTTCAACGATTAGACTTTTGTTGGAGACATTACTAGAACTCCATTCCGAACGCCAAATTTCCTTGTCACTTTCATTAGATTGAAGGAAAGTATAAATCCATAAAGGTTTGCGTGATTTTAATCTGACAGTTCTAGGATCTGGGAGGAAGAATTCCAGTGAAATTCGACAGATTGATCATGAGATATCGAAATTTCCCAAAATTGAATTTCTAACCTACCAATGTTGTGATTTCTTCGAAATTTTGCACAATGTTTTAACCGATTTTCAAATTCTAGTTGACTCGGATATAGTTATTTTTCCAATTGTTGAGAATATAAATTTCCATATAGTTATACCTCCAGAATTATTGAACGGATTTTGTATATTGAAAACTGAAGTAAAATATTCGTGGCCTGATCTTACGGACATGAGGTTCTAGAGAAATTGAGAGTTCTAGAACCTCATGTCCGAGAGTTATCTGGAATCAAATTTGAAATCGAAGTCCTCTTGATATTGCATAGTTAGGATAGAGCTAATCAAAATGCCAAGACAAAATTATTCAAAAGGTCTTGTTACAACTCAATTAGGTTTGACCAATCAACCAAACTTTTTTCCAAAATGAGGTTTGTTAATCGAAAAAAAAATTCACACCATACAAAATGTAACAACGTAGTAGAAATATTCCTGATATTTCTCAGAAGGTCCCAGAAAAACCGGTTCGAAAATACATCTATGAACAAAGCCAACTCTCATTTTTCGATTTGCCCCACGTCCCAAAAACGTTGGCACCCGATCATGAAACACCTCGCGGAACAAATAATCAATCTGATGGCGTATCCGTGGGAGTCGAGAACGTAGACAGCTTCCCGGAATATGTGCCATTCAATAAGGCAACCGGAAACGTGGAAAAAACCGAGGCAAACATCAATTCGGCAATTTCAATAAATCACCCCCGAAATTCTCGCAATTCATCTTATTCCGCGCTCTCGGCCGAAATCTGCTCTTTCACAGTAACTGAAATTAAATACTTTATACGTATTCGACAGCACCGTAGTCGGCAGGTAAACATCTCGGCGCAAGGTTGCAATAAATCTTTTATTAACTTCGTAATAAAACTTTCGCAATAACACCGCTTCTCCCTCTCTGCGTGCCGAATTGAACGGTGAGAGACATGGCCGGTATCTGAAGCCTGGATCTGCAATAAATATATCTGTGCAGCCCGTCTGTAGTACGTATTAAGCGGTTGCCAATGTATCGGACGAGGAGAATAGATCCAGGACGGATCTGGGACGCAGATATCGACAACTGTGTCTGAGAACGGGGCGCCAAGAAACCTGGAAAGTCCGTAGTCTTGGGGTAGGGTAGGTGATAGAGGTGGCGAGTAGGCAGGTCGACCCCTTTCCCTACTTGGTAAACAGATATCGACAACTTCGCCACTATATGTTCCAATCTCCGGTGATGGAAAGGAAAATACACATTTTCCCTTCGTCGATATTATTCCAGTTTCCTCCAAGGTTTTTGTAGCTCGGACAATAAGAGGAAGGGGAATCACTTCAAAGGATTCCCCGGTGATATGAGGAAGAGAAAATTAATTACTTTCAGGATGTTTGTGGTGGGACCACTCCGTAATGATTGATTGGTTGTGGTGGAGGCAATTTCGTACAGGTTATAGGTAGCTTTTTGGCGAAAGAAACTTTAAAGGATTTTTTCCTAATTTAAGATTGAATTATTAGTAAATGAAAATATTACTTCTTCTGTGAAGAAGAAATTGTAACTGTAATAAGATGTTGAACGTCATCTTCACAAACTTATCTATTCAAGCTGTCGAATCTCGAATCCCATAACAATGCACATTTGTGTGCCTTCTTTTCTGTGAGCTTTCTCTCCCAAATAATATTTTTTAACCTCATTGTCCTATTGTGACTCCTAACAGATCAATTCTTACCATTAGTTGTTATTGCTTGCAGCTTGCCCTCCAGTTAGAGAGCTCTAGTGAACTCCAGTACCTGGGATAGCTTCCTAAAGGTTACTTCCTCACTTCTAGAAGTGTCTTGTCCAAAGGGTGAAGTATTCCATCACCAGGTAACCTGGAGTTTCTTCCTTCTCCCCACAGAATCTGCACTGATTAATTTGTGCTAGATTCATTCTCATGAGATGCAGCAATGTCCTAGAAAGAGTCCAGTGAGGAGAAGCAGCATATTCTTGCTAAGATCCAGATGCTTTTCAGATCTCAAAGTACCACAGTTTGGAAGCAACTTTTTGAAATAATACAACAAAGGAAGATTCCGCCAGGGTGATTCTCTTTCGGTTTTTTCCTTCTCCTGAAACTCTTTCTTCTATGTAGGTACATTAACCTATACCAAAGAAAAGTTCTGGGCTCATGAAATGAGTTTGCGCCCTTTTTCTGACATGTGTTTTTGACTGGGAATCCAGAGTGGTTCTGATAGGCAAATGAAAAGAGTTTGTGGTCCTTTTTTAGCAAGTTTGTTGGCCTCTTGATTTCCTTCCATTCCCGAGTGACCGAGAACACAGACTTAACGCAACTTGGTTTTCTTACCTATTTCCTACAATACTACATCTTCTTCTTCTTCAGCCCCTGTCCATCCATTGTCGGATATAGGCCTCTTCCAGGTTTTTCCATGCCACACGATCTGTTGCCAATCTCATCCACTGTCCTCCTGCTACTGTTCTGACGTCATCGATCCATCTCTTTTTTAGGTCGGCCCACACTTCTTGTTGTCCCTCTTTGTCTCTTGGAGACAATACTACATACATAGACATAATTCATAACTATCGATAGTGATAATTTAATATCGCTGCATTGTCTAAATATATGAATTCTTTTGTTTCCATATTATACTGCTCTATGCAATAGCCAAAGAAGTTATTCAGGTGCAAAAATTAAATTCCAAATATTTGAGAACGCACGTTGGAGTGAAATTTCCAACAACCACCTCTGGATCCACCTGGTCTTCCAATACATTTTTTTCTGCTATGCTACAAACTGAATACCCTTATATATACCTACAGAGAGCATGTTTCACTGATATCATTTTCTGTTTCAGGTAAGTTCATTGTTGGAACGCAGAATTGGTGAGTTCAATTCGCATCCACTCGGCGAAAAATATTTTCGCCGGGTCCATATTTCAATGTCTTCGTTGTGCTTCTTCCACCCCCGGAGCTGTTGGGGCAATGTTATAAATGAATATACGGCTACAATTAAGCTTACTTTTCCTAATGATTTACGGTGTTACGCTATACAATAAAAGCACGTTTTCCGGCAGAATAAGGGCCTATATTTTCGAACTAATGAGTTTTTATTTAAGAATTCAATTATGAGAGTGGCCAAGAGAACAAAACCCAGTCGAAACTGGGAACGCTGTTCGGTATCCTGGCGGCAATCCCGAATTACATCGGTTAATTTATATTCATTTGGGGCTACCCAATCGAAAAAGGGCCTGAATGGTCGGAATTTGGAAAGGCCCATTTTTTTTCAGGGACTACTATTGAAAGACTTCATGTTGTCATTTGAGAAACGATTATTAAATTTGAAGGATACAATAAAACTCATACCGTAAAATAGGACAGGAGTACCACAGGGTTCGGTTTACAAACTACTATTTTCGTTTGTAGGCTTAATTTTATTAGACGAGCCTCGAAAAATTAATGAAGATACTGAATAAAGAAATGCGAATAATTATGTATTGTAATTGAAAATTCCGATGAAATATTGGATTATGTGTATTTATTATTGAGTGACAATAATAACATTATTCATAAAATATCGTATTACATTTTCATAGGATCAAAAATGATAGGTCAATCTTCATTCAATAATGATATTAATAATTAGTCATTGTCAGTGTCATTCTCAGGGTAATAAACCTAGATAGAGGAAGCATATGTCTTTTCAGTAAGCAAATTTTGTCCCCAACATGAACTATCAAATTTGTAAAGAAGCGCGCGGAAATGAAAACAATGAATGATGCGATATTTCACTCAATTCGCGAGTTTCTCCACAAAGAACGCACTTCTTATTTCCCACAATGAATCAACGTTTCACATCAACTCAAAATATATTGAAATAAATACCTAAATATATCAGAAATTCAGAAAAAAGACTTCAAGCGCGCCAAACGACTTGAAACAACCGATGACACTAGGAGAGCAAAAGTTGCCAAACCTTGGATTTCAGCAGGTTGATGGTGAACATTTAAAGGTTCTCAAGAATCGATGAAAAGAAGCTTCTCGAAATGCGAGTGGAACAAAAACATGTATGGGACCATTTTTTTGTCAAATCACAATTGTGGACGTCTATCCTTGGGAAACTGATCTTTGACTGAATTAAGGTGAAGTACTCGACTTAAGCTGCTGAATATCTGTAGATCTGTGGATTCCTCAGAGCTGGTTCAAGGTTAGGTTGCCAATGGTGGAAAAAATTGCCAATTTCAGAAGGATTACTCTAGCACCCACAGAGATGAATCTGATCTCTAATTGTAATGCATTTAGTGTTCCCAAAAAGTATATCACTTGTTTCTTGAAAAAACTCATTGTGCAGGAGGTATAATAATAAAAAATCAGAAAATAGTCAAAAAATTATGAAATTATAAATAAGTTATAACCTAAAATTCTTGTTGAGACTTCTGGGCACCCGACCCAAGGACCAAGTGGATAAAACAATACAGAGATGCTAATCCAGCTTCAGTTTCAGCTCCGTAGTGGACTCCCTAATAATCCTAATCAAAGCCTGATACACCACGACTTCATCCACACATCAGACATTCGGCCTGATCACCTACAACAAACAATAATCAATTATCGAAGCGAAAGGTCAACTCCGATCTATCGTGTTGCCAAGGCTAACATTCTGCGGATAATGCAATATTGGTAAACTCGTGCTCTCGTTCACTAATGCAATATTAGGACCGCATGGACGCCCCGGCATCGAGAGGGCTGTGCCCACTGTGCCTCGGGCCCCATGTACCGAAATGCATCTCTGAAACCCCCCTTCCTGCCCCTTTGTCGGCGGCATTGATGAGGTCCGAGGGGGGCGCGGGTAATTTTAGATTAACTGCCAATGTTTGCTGCTGTTGCGGCTTTATAAACTCCGGACTGAACAAACGTAAATAACTACGGGAGGGGGAGAGAGGTGCGGTGCGAAATTAAAATTTTGGGGGGTGCCGGACCGAGAGACGGTGGGTATGGAAGCTGTGGCAGACACTGCGGTTTCGACGTGATCGATCATAATCGTATCGGTCGTTGCCGGCTTAATTGAACTTGTTCTCCAAACTGATCGCTGCTAGCATCAGTTCCTCACAATGTCTGTAATTTTAGAATGTTGAACTAGAGGTGGTATCAAACGATAAGGTTCAACACAATGATGGCTTATTACTCCTCAAAGTCTATCCGCTCATATAGAAGATAATTCACGAACCAAAAGGATTAGTAACTCTTAATTTTTAGGATAGGTTATATGGAATGTCAACACGAAGCTTGGTGTCAAAATTCCTGGCAAAAGCAGATTTAGAACAGTAGAAAATTAAAGTAGAATACCAAAAAAACAGGAAAACTCTGATGTGAATTGGCAAATTCAACATCGTCCATGAAACCTCAATTCATAACTGGCTTTTCCAGAAGTGCTCTCCAGAAGGTACTTCTACTACTACTAGCTCAGCTTGTGGTAATTGAATCGGCTTTCTTGTGTTCATTGGAGCAAATTCCAAATCTTTTTCACTTGTGTAAGGCTCGATGTTTCTTCTAGAGAAATCTCTATACTAAAGCTTTCGCTGCTGCTTCCCTATGGTATTGTTTTGCAATCTCGTTAAGGTTCCCTTCAGGGTAGCCCTTGATGTTTTGTTCAAGTTGGTCGGTTTCTTTATAGTCTCCATGACTTTCATATACTGAGCAGAAGAATAATCCTCCTCGTATTCGCTACTTCATAAGATACTACTTTGCCACTCTGGTGTGAGAAAGTACATATTTCCTCACTTGTGTAGTAAAGTGATACTTTGTGAATCAAAAACGTCGCAAGGGGTACCTGAGTGATCATAGTTGAAAGAAAACTGCTTCAATCATCAAAGTGATTGTGGTTTCTTCTGAATGTGCTCTGTTCAATGAAGGCTAATTTTGTAATGCAATGGCCTTTTGGATCTTCTTGATTTTCATCAAGTATAGATAGAATCAATCTTACGAACAGTATTTTCATTTTGAACAGGTCCACCTTGAGAGAATAGAAAAGCATAATCTTTATTTCCCAAAATCAAAGATATATACAAATACAATTATTCGAAATCGAAAGAATAGGAAACAAGTCAAAATCAGAACACAAAATAAACAAATATAATATAAAAATGAATTATTGATGAATGAAATGACCCGGACAAATACAATTCGCTGTGTAGTTCAAAATATTGAAAAAATCAGCTGAAATTGAATGGAAGCAGATACATAATAATAATTCTCTCATCCCAAAAAGGATAGGTTGAAAAGCGCTATTTCCATTCTGTTCGTTATTGTCTCTTCCAAGGTTCAACTGAACATATCCCTGAATATCTCTGGTTTAATATTAAACAATATATGCAGTTGTTACCAAATTACGAGCTCCTCCAGTTCATGTTGCTCATATTTGGAGGTTGCTTGTTTCCCTTCAGAATTAAGGAGTTCAATTTCACAGAGTGATATAGTTGGTGCGCTCTGAAGTGTTGTCGATACGTGTGAATTTCAGGCATGATATAATCGATATTCTAGTCATAAGGTTCTATGTTTCGTAAAAACAAAATACTATTTATAAACAATGGGATTATCATATTCATAGTTCCTACATTTCAACGCCAATAATATATTCATAGTATTAATGAAGTAAATGAATAGTCCTAAATGCTTTTTTGTTTTCAATTCCAAAATTTCCGAGATAAGTGATATTTATAATTTTATTTCGCATTATAATGAGCTCGATCCGAAAAAAATATTATTGTACACATTGGTATAAGCTCTCAATTGTCTGGTTTATGAATAAGCCCTGAATGGCAACTTGTGGTTTTAATTCTTGCACCAATAGAATTCTATAGGAGTGCAGCCTTAGATACCTGTTCAAAATGCGGTGTTGCGAGGATCTATGCGCATTTAAATCATTTGCACGCTCGGTCTCCGAATGGAGACGTCGGGATCATCACGAACAGATCGATTAACTCTTTCCATATTCTCCTCCTTCTTCAATATCCTAAGACTACCGGTCTACTCAAATTTTTTGACTATTTACCTTTTTACATGAGGATGTTTTTTCAATATTGATCGGAGTGTATTGTTCTGAAAGTCAATGTATCAGATGATTATTTTCCGTCCAATGATTCAGGTTTTGCACATTTCGTTATTCCTCTGTATAAATAATGAAAACCCTCGAATTCTTAACATTTGGTCCATCGAGCCGGATATAACCAAAATTTTCCATCATGATCCCATTTCTGTTCCAACAAAAAACAAACGGATCGTACGTATGAAATATCCAAACGAAAATCATCCCGAATTCAAACAATTCCCCCCACCCCCGACACCCGAAAGTTAATAACTTATTTTCGTCCCCGGCTACAATTCCGATAGATCAATTTCGGATGTTCCGTCCGGATCGCGCGAAACGCATTTAAATTAACGGCAGCGGCAACGTCGCACAGTTCGTCGGGCCGGCAACGCCGCACGGGTCCTCTTTCTGCTTTCCAATTTGCGTCCATCAATCGGGACCAATCTCGGCGAGTGGATTACTGGGAAATGAAATTTACATAGTTCGGGGGTTGGACTGGGGGAGGGTGTATAAGGGAGCGCAAGTAGGCGCAACTATCACCGGGCGTTCGTCTGTGTGTTCGACCGGCGTTGAATGTGTCGCTTCACCGATCCCGTCCCCGTGTTCGACACGGAAATGGATGGCCAAGGAGGCGAGAGGATTGTGGCGGTTTGGAGTCGATACGTGCGATTAGGGAAGTCGGTTTGATGAAAGAGTTGAGTAAACCGTGCGTTCCTAAAGGCTTTTTCCATCACTTTGAAATTTTTAGTTGGTGTTTCATCAATAAAATCCTCTGATGGTACCATGAAATAATAGAAGAATTGATAAACAGTAACACGATCCTCATAGTCCGGGGAATCGAGAAACAATTACATAGCAACTACACCAACACTTATCTCATTGGCATTACCAACCGTCTTTTTAATAATAATAATAATAATGCCTTTATTGAAGAGAAAAAAAATTACATTTGAAATGTCCTACCCCATCCGCCGTATTCTTCTGACGTTGCACCCTCGAACTATCTCTTGTTTCGATCAATGGCACCCGGCCTGGCAAACCAGTCTTATGAAGAAGTGAAAAATTGGTTCGATTCGTGGAACGCTTCAAAAAATGACCAGTTTTTTAACGCGGGATTCCTACGCTGCCCGAAAGATGGAAGTTTTTTACAATAAAGCCTTGGCTTTCCATAGTTTTTGCTTGAGGTTGTCGAGAGTGATCCACTTCTCATCATCAGTCACCAATTGCTTCAAAAATTGGTCAATTTCGTTTAGATTCAGCAACGATTCGCAGGTGTAAAGCCGTACATCAGGTTTTTTTGCGTTAACTCGTGGGGTACCCATACATCTAGCTTTCTATTGGGACCAGTCTTTTGCAAATGGTTCTAAACGCTTTTTTGTGCAATCTTAAGCTCTTGGCTATCGAAACAGTGCTCACATGTGGATCGGACTCGAGATTGTCCATGATTTTATCGACATTTTCGACAATTGGTCATCCAGTGCTTAGTACATCTTTGACATAGAAATTAACGGAATGAAATCGAAGGAACCAAAGTAGCGCGAGATTGGCTGTTCCAATATCAGGACCATACACACTATTTACCTTTTCAGCCACCTGGCTTGCAATTTCGCCTTTATCGAAGAAAAACTGTGAAATATATCGTATTTTCTATTCTATCTTCTGTCTTTGACGCGCGCTCAAACTAAATTGAGTCAACTAATCACAAAGCTGTCATATAAGTCTTTAAGGATCAAATCTCATTTTTCTTACGTCATTTGGTTGAACAATCCGACTCACACAAGTCGAGATGGAGATACAAATAACTAAGGTCATCTATTAAAAAATTAAGGATTTCTTTTCACTACACTTGAAACTATATATTTTTAACTATTATTTTTCTAAACTCATGCAAAAAGCAAAACTTTATTGAACTTTATTTAGTGGAAAAAGAATTCTTTATTGCACTAGTGCAAAAAAGTTTTTATTGCACTCATCTGTCATTCTACTTCAACGTGCTGTCATCATGACAAACATAAACGTTCAAACCCACTACATATTTTTCAGATATGCTGTGAGATTGGCAATACGTTTTAAACAGTTACATATTTTATATTATTTTGTATTAATGTTAGCAGCCAGAGATAAACAATGCCCTCCCGAGTATAACTCCTTAATCAAAACTGATCCGATTTGTAACCGTCTACCTCCATAGAGCAAACTGTCTCTACCATAGATAAGTAGATACTATGACCACACCTCATGATACATACATTTTTTGCTTTTTGCATGAACGTAGAAAAAATGTTGTATGCAACTCGTGCAAAAATTGTTTATTGCACTCGACGTGTTGTCCAACTCGGCCTAACGGCCTCGTCGGACAATTTCCGTCAAGTGCAAAAAACATTCACTTTTTGCACTTGTTGCATAAATAACTATCAACCTTTACGTCCCTGATTATGGTTCAAACAGCACAGAAATATTTTGCAATTTTTTGAATCAATTCCTCCCGAAAATATTGTCATAATCGATAGCTGATTCTTAGTACACCAATAGGTATATTAATATTAAACAATTTTGCAGTTCATCTTAGTTTTGAAGACATTAACTAGCGGATTATGTTTTTCTATAACACTTCATACCAATATTCAAATGTCAACTATTAATCTATCAATATCTTATAACCAGAATGACGCATAAGGAAGATCATTCACCTTTTACAAGTATCATATCCGAATCCAACGTTGAGACAGAAAAATCCCAAATCAACTTTCTCTCAGTATTTCGTCTCGTCATCGATCCCTTGTGTATCCAGAACCACAGAGAAAGGCAAGAACGAAAGATCGACTGTTATACGTATTATCTTTTTTGCTCCTCTTATAAAAACTGTCACATCTAACGATGTCTTTCGCCTTCAAACGAGAACTAATGTGTTGAGATATTAAGCCTGGCGCAGGCTTAATTGTCTGCGGGAGACGACACATTTCTATGCGTCGCAATTTTTCAGACCGAGGCCCCAGTTTCTAGGAAAGTGCGAAAATACGTTGGTCGAATGCGAATCGGCCCCCAAGAATTATTGCACCGAGAGGGCGCCCCAGCAGCCGAGGTCTAGAGGGAGAATTTACATCGCCAGTACGTGACCCTTTTCATTCAGCTAATACACTCGGACTTTGGAGGGGGAGGGGGGTTGTTAGGAATGAAAACTAGGATGTCTTGTGACCGTTCGACTTTTGTGCCAGTTTTCACAGTTCTCAACCGTTCCATTGTGAAAATTGAGTGTTTTTTCTACCGAGTCATTTTACAGGGTGGTTCAAAAAACTTAGCACCTCGATTTTCTGACTTCAAAATGAAAATGTGGAAAATTGCTCGGACACGTCAATTTCTGATTCGAGAAGGAACAAATTTTCCGCTCTTCGCATCCCCATAACTGCTATCCCCCAACTGGGGTGAGTAAAATCCCTTGATTTTGAGGCATTCTGAAGATCTTATCGAGTACTATCTGATCCTGAAATTTCGCTGAAGTTATTCTCGTAATTTGCAGGAGGTTTAAATCTTCTGCTTTAATATGAAGAAATTATCGGCAGAAGCTCATCAAATGCTCTGAAATGCCTATAGTGAGGTCGCTAGTAGTGAAACGATGTGCCGAGAGTGGTTTCAACGTTCAAGAACAGTAAAATTTGACGTCGAAGACCACCATGGTGGTGGAAGAGAGAAGGTTTTCGAAGATGCAGAATTGGAGGCATTACTTGATCAACACTCGAGTCAAACGCAACAAGAATTGGCAGGATCGTTGTAAGTGAATAACTGAAGCTTGAAAGACATAGGAATGATTCAGAAACAAGGAAATTGGGTACCGTACGCGTTTAAGCCGAGAGATGTTGAACGGCGTTTGTCTGCTTGTGAACAGCTGCTTGCAAGGCGTAGACGGAAGGGATTTCTGCATCGCATTGTAGCTTGAGACAAATCTGGGTTCAGAACGATAATCCCAAGCGCAGAAAATCATGGGGATATCCCGTCCATGCTTGCGAGTCCACGACCAAACCGAGTATTCACGGTTCCAAGGTTATGCTCAACCGACTGAAACAATCACAGGCGATCGTTATCGAATACAATTAATGCGTTTTAGCCGAGCGCTGAAAGGAAAACGGCTGCAATACAACATGATAAAGTGATTTTTACGGCATGACATTGCTTGACAACATGTTGCGAAAATGGTCAAGACACACGCAGTATTCTCCAGACAATGCTCTTTGGGAATATCACTTGTTTCGATCAATGGCACACGGCCTGGCAGACCAGTACTTCCGGTTTGATGAAAAAGTAAAAAATTGGCTCGATTCGTGGATCGCTTCAAAAGAAGACCAAACGCTGCCCGAAAGATGGGAGAAACTAGTGGCCAGCGATGGACAATACTTTGAATCATAACCAGTTCTTTACGATAAAGCCTTGAATTTCGGAAAAAAACGGCGGAAGCAAAGTTGTATGTTCCAAAACAAACTCACGTTAGAGCTAAGTTTTCACAACCATTTCTTCAGTCTCTGAAGATACTGAGGTGTATTGGCTTAAAATGAGTTGAAATATTGGACATTTTGGTGTCCAGAAAAATCAACAATGATTCTCCTTGAACTGTTGGAAGATTTTACTTTTTCCATTGTCAGCCAAACGATTCTGCAGCGTTTAGAAATCAGCCCCTGATAGAATATTTGCATATGAAATTAACACAGCAATAAGTGGAGTGAAAATATCAAAATAAAAACCAAGAGTACCAAATTTCTATGGAAACCATATAATTTGAAAGATTATCGTATTATTTAACTGAACCAGTGAAGTTTCGTGAAATTTCATTATTCATCATTCAGTAGTACTTCTTTGTTTTACTTCAAATACATCAATTTCGAAAAAAAATTATGATACATTGGGGCGAAGTAATCGTACTTCTAGAAACACGCAAAATCATATACAGTAATTATATAGGGTGTGTAATTAACTCCGTTGTTTTCAAGGAGACATCGTCCCACACTTCACGACATTATAACTAAGCGTCTGCGTTTTCTTGATGGCTTCGTCCCAGTCAAAACAACTCCTACTAAAACCGCAAATCCAATTAATCCACCTGAAACTTGGGCGAGGCCAGTATCAATCAAAAGTTTTAATTATTTTCGGAAAGGTGGGGACTGACGTGGTACGAAAGTGACATCATATATTCGTCTGATAAATTGGATAGTGTGCTGGTTAGAAATTCATGAAGAAATCACCTGAATATTTTATGGGAACGGGTCCAAAAAGCGAAGCCTGTTTGACAAATATCATCTTTTATTCAGAGGGAATTAGATAGACGAGACCCAATAAATTGCATGCAGATATACACGCAATGAGTCCATATTGTCGAGCATTGAATTCAATCTATTCCACGATGAAATATTCAAAAGAAAAATTTATTTTATTGGGGTATTTCGTTGACATCTTTATTCTAGAAATAACGTCTCGATAACGTTCATCAGAAGGAATACGCTGAAAGAAAAATTTGAGCCGGTAGAAAAAGTTCTGTTGCGAAAATTATGAAATGAAGAATAGAAATAGAGTCGGCTTGAAAGGTTTTCTTTCATATAGTATATCCCATTGCGTATTCGATCACAGGTGTGCCTCTTCCCATTCAAATGTCGCAAATGAGGATCACTAAAAGTTGTTCTTTATGAATTATATTTTTTTTCAGAGGCCAATGTCACTTTTAAGAATCTTAAAATGATATTTCTCTTCAGACTTATTTCAGCAAAACTCAAATCTCAGCAGATCGTGCGCTTTATTCTCCTTTGAGACCATTTTCAGCTCAAAATTTTGAAAATCACCTCCATGAGCAAAACATGATGTAGACTGCTCAATAGACGCTTTTACACTAGTGTTTTGAGGGTGTTACGGTGAAAGATGGGCTTTCCTTCATTTTTTTCCGTAGATAAAATGTCCCAGGAAAACCCTCTGTGTGACTACAACAAAATGGCCTTTTGAAATGGTTTGTTGCGGCATTCCCAATGATCCGGCCAATTATTATTGCATTTGACACGAGTCTTGATCAAGTAATGCCTCCAATTCTACATCTTCGTAAACCTTCTTTTTTCCACCGCCATGCTGGTCTTCGACGTCAAAATGACTGTTCTTGAAGAGTTGAAACCACTCTCAATACGTTATTTCACTAATAGCGGCCTCACCATAGGTATCTGAGAGCGATTGTTAAGTCTCAGCAGCAGATTCTTTCATATTAAAGTAGAAAATTAAAACCTCCCACAAATTATTTTCATTTGTGAGAGGTTTTAATTTTTTAATTTGGCTAGTATTCTGACATTTTTAATCGTGAACACCTCTATGATCCAGACACAAATCGACTAATATTACGATGACGTTATGTTTCCAAATACCTAAGCTCATTGTAAGACATCTACAATCTATTTATTTCGACTACCACTTACCGCTACAGACATCTATTGCAAAACGGCGGAAGCAAAGTTGTACACCAAATAATTATGACGACAGAACCACGGTCTTGGCTAAAGCATATCATGATGAGGACTGGAAACAACACTTTTCATTCTGCCAAACCAGACCATTATTATGATTTTAGACTGCCAGCTCACCTATCCAGATTTTCTGAAATATTGAAACTTGCCGTGGGGCACCCTGTATACCAGAACATTCTTTGAGATGTAGATGTAATAACTTATTTAATGAAACTTCTTAGGAAAGGTGCAAGGAAGTATCACATAACTGAAAACAGCTGGGAAAATTATGCAATGTTACTAAAAATAAGGGTAAAACCCACCCCCAATGCCGCACCATTGCATAAACCTGTCAAATACACCGTAACAACCAGTGGCAATGTTTCATATGAATCAATATTATATTAAAAATTCAATCTAGTTAGTTATCCTTGTATCGTATAGCCCGGATCGTTTCCAATGACACTGTCAGGTGCGGCTCAGTAATGCCGCCTTTATAGACGTGTCAGATATGATGGATGGGCCTCGCTGATGACCTCTGCCAGCCATCCAGGATTCCTTTCTCCAACTATAGAGAGCCAATATTTTGATATTGTTAAACTATTTGGTGAAGCAACAGCTAACCCATTAAGTTATTGTCTGTTGGGCTGAAGGCATTTTAGCAGCTTCGGATGAAACATAATAGAGAATGTCATCGAGATAAAAGGTTCCTTGCGATAAGGTGGAACGTCAGGGTGCTCTGGTCGGATTGAGTTGTCTGTTCGTTGGAGATTGGGGACCGTGATTCAGATGATAGCGAATGTGAAGCTGATATTCGCCGGTGTTCTCTGTATAAGGTGATTCATTAATATTCTGAGGAAACTAGGGACTAAACGGATCACAGGCAGTTTGAAGAGGCTATTCTATTAAGGCATTATATGATTCCTATCTCCTATATTCCAACTCCGATTGAACTGAAATTTTCTCGATCGACTAATGGTGGGTTTCATGAAACTTTTAACGTGGTGATTTGCTCGATCCAATCATTTCTGAGTTCTATTTCAGTTCATTTTTGACACTTCCATTGATTCCAAATTACAATCAACAAGTTGATCGGTCATCAATGTTTTATGAAATCCGTCGTACATGTTTCATATTTATGAGTACAGAAAGATTCTAATGGAAGTTG